>NC_069501.1:623851440-624151440 GCF_027579735.1 Bombina bombina
CTGAAAGATGCTGCCCCAGTATAGTGCAGAAAATGCACCCACCAGTTTGCCTCTGGAGTTTTATAAGATATTGTTTCTATGAATTTGTTATTTGCTTGTTTTATAATTCCCTATGTTTTGGTTCACTTGCTTTTTTTAAATATCAAATCTAAAACTCTAAAATGGGGCAGAACTGCTGTACCTGGGCCACTTAATTATAATTGTCTCATGGGCCAAAAGTTGCCAATCCTCCCCTGCACACAGCTGGATTAAAATGAACTTTCACCTAGATTACAAGTTTTAAACGCTATAGGGAAAGTAAAGAACGCAACAAAAGTTGCGTTATTTAACCCCCTATAGCGCTGCCATTACAAGTTTTAAAAATCCCGGCTTGTGCGTGCGATATGGCTGCGTGGAGCTCCATACCGCACACAAAACAAGTGCTGTTTTGACGTGCTTGTGCACGCTTCCCCCATAGACATCAATGGGGAAAGCAGGTCAGAAAAAAACCTAACACCTGCGATCGCGGAAAGAAAAGCTCCGTAACGCAGCCCAATTGATGTCTATGGGGAAAGAAAACTAAACCTAACACCCTGACATAAACCACGAGTCTAACAACCCCTAATCTGCTGCCCCCGACATTGCCGCTACCTACATAATGTTATTAACCCTTAATCTGCCACTCCCAATATCGCCGCCACCTAAATAAATCTATTAACCCCTATTCCACCGATCCCCGATATCGCCGCCACTAAAGTAAGCTATTAACCCCCTAAACCTCTGGCTCCCCACATCACTACCATTAAATAAACCTTGTTACGGTTGCCTCCAGGCTGGCTGGAAGTTGGACCGTAGAAAAGGATGCTCCTAGCGCTCACCAAAGGAGCAGCAGCACCGTGGACACTCTATAACTGCTGCGTAGCCACCATAAGTAATGCAGACTCTATGAACCACCGCTGCTGGGCTGGTATCTCGCCATCTGCTCTGCGCCCTGGACCTATGACCAGGCTCCAGTAGGCGAACCTCTTCCTTCTGTAGCAATCCCTGTAGCTAAGGGAGTATGAAAAACATAGCAATCCCTGTAGTGATTATAAGCTGTATCCTACAAACATAAGTCAAAGCTTCAAGTTAGAGGGTCAACATAGGTCTGAAGTGCTGGAGCACACAGCCTGCTTTTTTATTGAGGTTACATGCAAACAGGACACTCTCAGGGGGAGGCATAAAATCCCCCATCACACATTTGATATTAGATAGAGAGACACTCCCTTTGACAGGCCCACAACATTTACTTCAGCAGATAACATTACACACAATAAAACAATGCAGTCCACCTTATCAATACTAGTCTGATTAGACAATGGGAAAGTTGATCACTAAACCTAATTAGAGCTAATCCCAGCAGACTTGTATTTAGAATAGGTTTCTTGAAGCTGAACAAAATTTAACTCTTAATGGCACACAATGAAACTGAACCAAGTGGGAGAAAGCCAGGGACAAGTCATTTCACAGGTCTGGGGACATAGTCTTAAAGGGGGCATTGTTCACCAAAGTCACAATATGTCCCCAGACGGTTCCCAAAGGGCCACACACACCCAACAAAAGTCAATATACTCTCAGGGGCACAATCTTCCAGGGGCCATAGTCATGAGGAAGGAGGCTGGCAAATAGGCTTCTCCAAAATCCAGGGAAGCAGGGCAACCTTCCATTTAAAGGGCCAGTCACAAATAGCAGTTTGTAACAAACCTATTAACCCCTAAACTGCCAGCTCCCCACATCGCAACAACCTAAATTAAACTATTAACCCCTAAACCTAACCCTAAACCTAACCCTAACCCTAAACCAAACACCCCCTAACTTTAACATAATTAAACTAGAGCTAAACTAAACTTACAATTATTAACTAAATAATACCTATTTAAAACTAAATACTTACCTGTGAAATAAAACCTAAGCTAGCTACAATATAACTAATAGTTATATTGTAGCTAGCTTAGGTTTTATTTTTATTTCACAGGTAAGTTTGTATTTATTTTAACTAGGTTGACTAGTTAGTAAATAGTTATTAACTATTTACTAACTACCTAGTGAAAAAAAATACAAACTTACCTGTGTAATAAAACCTAACCTGCCTTACACTAAAACCTCCACTAAATTACAAAAAATAAAAACGAAATTATCAAAAATAAAAAAGAATTACACCTAATCTAATAGCCCTATCAAAATAAAAAGCCCACCCAAAATAAAAAAAGCCCTAGCCTACAATAAACTATCAATGGCCCTTAAAGGGGCCTTTTGTGGGTCATTGCCCCAAAGATATCAGTTCTTTTACCTGTAAAAAAACCCACCAAGACCCCCCAACAGTAAAACCCACCACCCCCAGACCCCTCCCCAACAGTAAAACCCACCACCCAACCAACTTCCCGAAATAAAAACCTAAATATAAAAAAACCTAAGCTACCCATTGCCCTGAAAAGGGCATTTGGGTGGGCATTGCCCTTAAAAGGGCATTTAGCTTTTTTACTGCCCAAACCCTAAACTAAAAAAAAAAACCCACCCAAAAAACCCTTAAAAAAGCTTACCACTAACCCCCAACAATCCACTTACAGTTTTTGAAGTCCCACTTGAACAATCTTCATCCCGGAGTTGAAGTCCTCATCCAGGCAGCGAGAAGTCTTCATCCAGGCGGCCTCTTCAATCTTCATCCCGGCGTTGAAGTCCTCATCCAAACGGGCGAGAAGTCTTCATCCAGGCGGCCTCTTCAGTCTTCATCCAGGCGGCATCTTCTATCTTGAGCCCAGCGGCGCGGAACAGGTCCATCCTGAAGACATCTGGCACGGAGCATCCTCTTCATACGGTTGCCGTAGTACACTGAATTTTCAACGCAAGGTACGCGATTCAAGATGGTGTCCCTTGCATTCCTATTGGCTGAACATTTTTAAACAGCCAATAGGAATTAGGGCTGCTAAAATCCTATTGGCTATGCAAATCAGCCAATAGGATTTAGGCAGCTCTCATTCTATTGGCTAATTCAAATATTTTACGTAATTTAGTGTTTGTTATTTTTTGTAGCTTAGTATTTTTTTTAAACTTGTTTTTTTAATTTGACAGGTAAGTTTTAATTTAAGTTAAGCTAGGGAAATTGTAAATTCAATATAAAGTTAGGGGATTGTTAGGTTTAGGGGTTAATAATTTAAATTAGTTTATTGCGATGTAGGGGGCTTTTGGTTTAGGGGTTAATAGTTTAGTTTAGTATATTTAGTTGTAGGGGGGCTTGCAGTTTAGGGGTTAATAGGTTTGTTATAGTGGCGGCAGTGTAGGGCTTAATAACTTAAGTATAGTGGGGGCGATGTGGGTGGACGGCAGATTAGGGGTTAATAATATCCTATATAATAAAAGGCCAGGTATGTTTGTCAGATGCAGTCATGCGCAGTAGAGACTGCGCGAGGACAAACATACCTGGCCTTTAGCATTGACATCAGACACTCAGCAGAGCAGGGGAAGCGGCCGTTGGGGGGGGCATGGTGGGGTGGAGTGGGCGTGGCGAGGGGGTGTGAGGATCTGTGTCTAACTGCGTGCAAGACTAAGTGCGGCCGTACTGTAGCGTATGCGCGGGAGACTAAGTGCAGCCTTTAGGATCACCACATCTCCGGTACTGTATCTATACCATAAGCGTGAGACTTATTGCGGCCTTAAGGATTACCATAGATCCGGTACTGTAGCGTAAGCATGCAAGACTAAGTACGGCCTTAAGATCACTGCGCATGAAAAAGTGCCAGACACTGCGCCAGACTGCACTACAGTACAGTACCGGAGTAAAATTGCCATACACTGTGCAAGATTATGCTAAGCTACAATAATACTATCCCACAGGAGAGAGACAAAAAACCCCCATAATATAACAATGCCTAAAAAAATAAATAAAACTGGAGACAAACACTACACTACATTAGCAAAGAAATATAGAGAAAAAAAACGCAAAACGCCTACCAAAAAAAATATAAGGGATAGGGATAGAGGGAGAGAAAGAGGGATTAGGGATATAGAGATATGGATATAGATAGAGGGATAGAGAGATAGGGAAAGAGATGGAGGGATAGAGATAGAGGGATAGGGATAGAGGGATAGGGATAGAGGGATAGGGATAGAGGGATAGGGATATAGAGATAGAGATAGAGGGATAGAGATAGAGGGATAGAGATAGAGGGATAGAGATAGAGGGATAGAGAAATAGGGATAGAGATAGAGGGATAGGGATAGAGAGATAGGGATAGAGATAGAGGGATAGGGATAGAGATATAGGGATAGAGGGATAGGAATAGAGGGATAGAGATAGAGGTATAGGGATATAGATATATAGGGATAGAGGGATTTGGATAGAGGGATAGAGAAAGAGGGCTAGGAATAGAGGGCTAGGGATAAATAGATATATAGAGGGATAGGGATAGAGGGCTAGGGATAGAGATAGAGGGATAGGAACAGAGGGATAGAGATACAGGGATAGAGATAGAAGGATAGAGATAGATGGATAGGGTTAGAGGGATAGAGATAGAGGGATAGAGATATAGGCATAGAGATAGAGGGATAGAGATAGAGGGATAGAGATACAGGGATAGAGATAGAAGGATATAGATAGATGGAAAGGGTTAGAGGGATAGAGATATAGGCATAGAGATAGAGGGATAGGGTTAGAGGGATAGAGATAGAGGGATAGGGATAGAGGGATCGAGATAGAGGGATGGGGTTAAAGGGATAGAGATAGAGGGATAGGGATAGAGATAGAGGGATAGAGATAGAGGGATAGAGATAGAGGGATAGGTTTAGAGGGATAGAGATAGAGGGATAGAGATAGAGGGATAGGGTTAAAGGGAAAGAGTTAGAGGCATAGGGTTAGAGGGATAGGGTTAGAGGGATAGAGATAGAGGAATAGGGATAGAGGGATAGGGATATAAATATAGGAATAGAGGGATAGAGATATAGGGATAGATGGATAGATATAAGGGATAGAGGGATAGACATAGATGGATAGGGATATAGATAGAGGGATAGGGATAGAAATAGTGGGATAGAGATAGAGAGGTAGAGATAGAGGGATAGGAATAGATGGATAGATATAAGGGATAGAGGGATATAGATAGAGGGATAGGGATAGAAATAGAGGGATAGGGGGATAGGGATAGAGATAGAGGGATAGAGAGAGTGGGATAGAGAGAGAGGGATAGAGGTATATGGATAAAGGTATATGGATAGAGGTAGATGGATAGAGGGATAGGGATAGATGGATAGATGGATAGAGGGATAGGGATAGATGGATAGGGATAGATGGAAAGAGGGATGGAAGGATAGGGATATAGGGAGAGAGATATGCCTCCTAAGAAGTATATGTCTTTCTTTACACAATTTGGCCCGTGTACACAGGCTTTAACACTTGTTTAAATAATAAATAAATAATAATATTTTTTAAAATAAATTCTCTTTCCTTTTATCCTATATAGCTTATAAATCTTATCAATGAGATGAATGTAGGATAGAAGACACGGTTCCTTATATTTTCTTTTGTCACAATATTGTGAAGTATGAATTGTAATACTGACATTTGATCTGTGATATGTATTTATCCGTTGATATATAAATAAATATATATAAAAAAATAATAATATTTAAATAGTGTTTGCGAAGCGGGAGGGCTGCGGTTTAGGAGTTAATATGTTTATTATAGTGGTGATGTGTCGGGGAGCGGCGGAATAGGGGTTAATACATTTTATTGGTGGCAACGATATCGGGAGCGGCAGGTTAGGGGTTAATACATTTATTATAGTGCTGGGGATGCGAGAGGGCCTCGATTTAGGGGTTAATAGGTAGTTTATGGGTGTTAGTGTACTTTTTAACACTTTAGTTATGAGTTTTATGATACAGATTTGTAGCGTAAAACTCATAACTACTGACTTTAGATGGCGTTACAGATCTTGTCATTTTAGGCTGTAAAGCAGATTTTTTAGCCAGAACGCAAAACTTGTAATACCAGCGCTATGGGAATCCCATTAAAAAACGTAATTTTTACGAGTGCGGTACTAACGTTGTGTTATAGGCTAAAAGGCTTGCGGTACAGCTATACCGACAAGACTTGTAATGGCTGCGTTAGGGAAAATGATGCGTTATGGGCCACAAACTCGTAATCTAGCTGTTTGTGTTATGTTAATATTTTAGTTTTGGAGTGTTCTCCATGGGATTTGTACACAGGCTGGCCTGGAGTTAACTGCTCGAGTCTCTAAGTGCATCTCTATGTGTGTGCTGGTGAGTGCACAGGGCTGTAAATTCCGCAGTGGCATATATGTGATGGACACTCAGTCCATTTTAACAATGATATAGGGACCCTATTCGTGCTTAGACTGTTACTTCTGAGAGGGTAAACAGGGGCAGAGAGATTAGAGAGGAAAAGTGGAGAAAAAGAAAGGCGTTAAGAAAGAGAGAAGTTATAGAAGAGAGAGTGTTAAGAGAAGATATGGCCTGAGAGAGAAGGGAGGGGGTAAATAGAGAGATTGAAGAGAGACAGCTGTTGTCTTCCCCAGAACCCTAGTTGATGTTGCTAACTGCTATGCACTTATTTTTGTTAATTTATTAATGTATGTAGCCTAATTTAATTTATGGTATAAAACAAAAATTATATAAAAAAATTACTGGAAGGACTTCCGGTGGGCGGGCCTAGGGAGCAGCAGCAAGCGAGAAGAGCTCCGCACAAACAAGCAAAAAAAAAGCTATTTAAAACCTACTTTGGACTGCTGTTTTCGCACCGCTGTATACCCTTAGCCCACTAATAATTCCTAGGCAGAGTTTGCTGTCCGGAGTGGAGGGGAAAACTGAGACTACCCCCATATTTATTACTGGAGCCGTACATCGCTCCCCCACCGAAGTCGTCAACACACAAGAAGCGCTGCAAAGGCGCACATCGGAACGGCTGACCCGAGCGACACCATCGACTGGCGGGGCCGTGCAGGTTGTAACTGACCTCAAGGGAGAGATATCAGCCGAGAAGAAGGCGCCACTGCAACCTTAAGGGGACCGCAACACTCCTTTCCCGCCCTACAGCTGCAAGACCTACCACCCGATCTACCTTGGACTCATCAACTGCCCGATTCCAAGACAGATCTTCGGAATACTGGGCACATTACCTGCGGCCTTGTCCGGATCCTACCTGCTAGAGAGGAGACCCTCACGGGAGATTAGCTTGGCGCGAAACCCGGCGCCATCTTGAAAACGGAGTTTCCATCCCTGAGGCCCGGCACAAAGTCTGGAGAGCGGAGAGGGTAAAGTATTGGGTACAATCACTGCCTATTTAACCCCTGACAACACTAGAAGGCACTTTCGCTCATTGAGCCACAAGCACACATCAAAGCCCCAATAACGAATCTAAGGAACCGTGACCTGCGGTTTTGCTGAGCACCCTGCCGCAGCCTAATATACACTACACTATATTTATAATTGCAGACAATTGGCCCATTGCAGTACAGGGGAGTAAAGACCCTGTTTGGGAAAGAAGCAGTGCTGCTAGCGAAACACGCCAAAGGGGACATTACAAGGAAAACAAATAAAATAAAGCAATAAAAAAAACATTTGAACCCTGCAAAATCCCCGGCTGACAGAAATATTGCTGCCTTACTTTTAATAGTGTCACATAACAAGGCTGAACTACATCTCACTCTCTCTACAATAGAACTGTGATTACAGGCTACTCTGATATCCTAAGTCAGTGTTAAGGAAAACACTTGGCTCCTACACCTTAGAGGGGACACTTGCAGAACTCTGTGCTGAAAGACTTATACTGGTGTCTTGCTTCCCTGGAAAGGGGAGAACTGTATAACTAGATCAGTTTTGTCCTGAATGCATGCTATAACCCATGTTTTTTTCTCCCTTAACAGGATACTGTCACCATCATTTTGAAAATTTCATAAGCATTGTGTCACATACAGGTTGAAAGAGGTTTAGGGATATACCATTAAAGTACTATTTGCATAGCTAACCAGTATTGATATCTTAAGAGGTATATGGAGAGATATTTAACCAATACTCCCATGGCAAGCCGCAGCAAAGCTAGTTCAGGCAGAAACAAATCTGGAGCTGAACCCTCTAATCAGGGAACCAGTGCTGAAGCCTGCCCAGATAATATTCTGGTTGACACCCATCCTATTGTTAAACAGATATCTCTCCTCTTTATGCCCAAAATTGATAATTTACAAAGAGGGGTTGATACCCTCACAGACGACGTCAAACAGTTTTCCACACGTGTAGCGGAAGCAGAGAATAGAATCTCTGATTTAGAGGACTCTAATGTATCAAACTCTAATAAAATTGAAAACCTAGAAAGACAAGCTATGACCCTGCAATTAAAAGTAGACGACCTAGAAAACAGATCGAGACGCAATAACGTGCGTCTCCTAGGTCTCCCTGAAACAATTAAGCCAGCAGACATTATCCACTTTGTGGAAAACACACTTCCTTCACTGTTAAAAATTCCCACACAGGATTTGGAGGGAGGGGTAGAGCGAGCCCATAGAGTGGGCCCGGAGAGACCTGGCCTAGATGATATGCCCCAACCCCGTCCGATAATGATCAAGTTCCTACATTTTCAGACTAAAACGGCACTGCTAAGAGCTTATAGAAAAATGGATAGCGTAATGTATGAAAATTCACGCTTACTCTTATTTCAGGATTTCTCAGTTGATCTTATGAAACGCCGCAGGGAATTTTCACCAATTTGTTCAAGGCTTCACAGAGAGGGTAGGCAAGCCTTCTTACTTTACCCAGCCAAGCTAAAAATTATAACCCCCAGAGGTCCAAAATTCTTTGACACACCTACCGCAGCACAACACTTCTTAGAGAGTGGGGGGGCCCCGCCACGCAGTCCACGCCAGAACCACCCAAGAGGGGAAGAGGGTTGAGGCCAATAGACAAACAGGAATTATTCCCCCTAGCCAAGGTCCCACTTTAGGATTTCAATCTAAATAGGAAGCCCTAATGGCTACAGATATAAATGTAAATGGGTCTGCGGATACACGCAGATACAGTTCTTTGGAGTTAAGTTTGAGCTTTGTATATTTAAATTTTGTCTTAAGTTACCTTTATGGTTTAAGTAACTTGGAGCACTTAAGTAGCAGATATGGATTCTTTATATGTAAGCAGAAGCAGGTTGTAAACCCTTTACTGTCTTTTAATACATGTATGCGTTTGTACTACTCACAGATCGTAAACTATATGGCCATGGCGCTGCAAGTGCATTTCATATCAATCTGTTTGAAAGTCATTATTGTCCTTTTTTCCTTGCTGCATTACCCATGTTTCAGAGAGGCAGCAAAGTGTGTGTGTTACTTGAAACACATGGGTGGAGGGTATGGATTATATTTGTGTGAACAGAGGCAGGTTGTAAACCCTCTATGGTCTCTTACTGCATATATTCATTTGTATTACTCACAGATTGTAATTAATTTGGTCATGGCCGTGCAAGTGAATTCTATAACAATCTGTTGGAAAGTCACTATTGTTCATTCTTTCATGCTTCATTACGCATATATCAAAGGGGCTACAAAGTATGCTAAAATAACATATCTTATTTTTTCTTTTACCATTTCAGATTTATTTTTTACTCAGAATGCTGGTGAGGGCTTGGCGGTGGCTCACTGTGGTGGAGGACTGAACCGGGAGTCTATCTACTGCGGTGTAAGGTTTTTTTTTTTTGTTTTTTTTTTGTTTTTTTTCTCTCTCCTCTTCCTTCTCCTCTTTATCACCTCCTTTTCCCCTTCCACCACCCTCTTGGGTCTCTTCGCTTGGAAAAATTTTCTACACACGCCTATACACTAGAGGCCAAAATAGGCTCGCGGACTCAGTTATCTGTGCACACACCTATATATCAGACATCAAGACAGGCTTACAGGATCCAGTTAGAAACTAAGATTTAATCTTTACTCCTGGAATATTGGGGGTTTCCACTCCCCGATAAAAAGGAAAACAATTCTCACACAACTAAGAAAAAAGAAAGCAGAGATTGCGTTTCTTCAAGAGACGCATCTTCTAGACATAGAACATGAGAAACTGAGATCTGACTGGGTGGGGAGAGTTGAATACGCCTCATATAGCTCTGCTAGTAGAGGGGTGGCAATACTTCTAGGTAAGAAGCTGGAATACGAGGTCAGACAGGTACTTAAAGACCCGGAGGGTAGATACATAATAGTGCAAATATGTGTGGCAGAGAAAATCTATACACTATGCAACATTTACGCCCCCAACCTGAAAGATAGAAGTTTTTGGGACAACATTGTGGCAGTTATCTCTCCCTATTTAGACACCCACATTATACTGGGAGGGGATTTTAACCTCACACCTAACCCCCATTGTGATAGGCTGAGAGGGACACATAGCGGAAAGGCTAAAAAGGCACTCAAAGTCTCAGAAAAATTGAAAGAGATATATTTGCGTTGCTGGGAAATTCCCTGGATGTGGTAGACATATGGAGGCAATTAAACCCAGATGGGAAAGATTATACTTGTGCATCACGTGCCTCACCCTCCCTGTCCCGTATTATATGTTTCTGGTCTCCAACTCTCTTATTACACATGTCATTGATGCTAAAATTGGGGAAGTGGCAGTTTCAGACCACGCACCCATAGCGCTTTTTGTAGACAAAAACCCGTTGGTATGCAACAGACGGACCTTACGATTCCCAAAATATCTAATGTATTCCCAGGAATTTCAGAGCTATCTGACACACTGCTGGGATGACTACCGGATGAATAATGCTCAGCATATAGATTCACCGGAGCTATTCTGGGCAACAGCCAAGGTGGTTCTGTCGGGCAATGTAGTTGCCTACTTGGCACGCAGGAAAAAACAATGCACGGAGAGAGTTTGCGGACTGAGAGACCGCTTAGCAGAAACTTATCGCACCTATTGCGCTACGCCCTCTAGCCTTAATTATCGCAACTACAGTGACACAAAGAAGGAATATGACGCCTTACTGGCCAGTCAGGCCTCACAGGCTCTCCTCCGTACCAGGGGTAAATATTACAGATTCGGAGATAAATCAGGGAAGCTAATGGCGGCATTGGTAAATGTAAATACCTCCTCCAAACATGTCGCTGCCCTGAAACATCAGGGCAAGCTTGTGAAAGATGCTGAATCTATAGCAGAAGCATTTGCGTCTTATTACTCCACCCTATACGTCAGCGACGGCACCCCGGGAACCGAGCTCAAAGATAAGTTCTGGGAAGATATCAACATCCCACGGATCTCAGAATCCCAACTGGAGAAGTTGAACGCACATATAGGGGAAGAAGAGATCCAGAGGACAATAGTGTCCATGTCGCTGGGTAAAGCCCCAGGCCCAGATGGGCTACCGATAGAATTCTATCGACTATTAAAGACACAGGTCTCCTCGACGTTGGCTAACGTATACACCTCCTATTTTGAGGGGGAGAGAGCTCCGGTCCCGGAATTCTCCGCTGCATATATTACCCTAATTCCTAAACCAGGGAAGGACAGCACACTACCAGAGTCTTACCGACCGATCTCCTTATTAAACTCGGACTACAAGATACTAACCAAATTACTGGCAGAAAGGCTAAAATTTATATTGCCTGATATCATACATAAGGATCAAACGGGATTCATGTATGCAAGATCATCTGTGGTTAATGTCCGTAGGGTCCTACAGGTCGTTCAACACTACAAAACGGAGAGAGGCGGTGACTCAGCGGGGGAGAGAGCGGAGGCCTTCCTGCTGTCTCTCGACGCAGAGAAGGCCTTTGACCGAGTGGAATGGGATCATCTTTTTCACACCATGGCTAAGGCCCACTTCTCTGGCCCCTTCCTGACCTTCATAAAAAATTTGTATCGAACCCCCTTTGCTAACATACTAGTCAATAACATGTTCTCAGCAAACATCCATTTACATAGAGGGACCCGACAGGGATGCCCATTATCACCCCTCCTCTTTAATATCGCCCTTGAACCATTGGCTATTAAACTTAGACAAGCTTTTCCTGGCCTAGATTTAGCAGGGAATCCACAGCACCTGGCGCTTTACGCGGATGATATGCTCCTTTTTGTCCAAGACCCCCAAAAGCATATCCCGCAGATTTTAGAGACTCTCACTGACTTTGGCCTGTTTTCAGGTTACAAGGTCAACATGCAGAAATCAGAGATTTTGTGGCTGCTCAGAAAGAACGGCACTGATGAAGATTTCCCGTTCTCGGTGGCTAAACATGATATCACATATCTTGGCATCAAGATTTCTGCTAACCCCAATAAATTGTATGCGAATAATCTAACGCCCTTGTGTGCAAAACTGCAGGCACAAATGAATAGCTGGAGATCGCTACCTCTGTCACTCTCAGGTAGGATCAACCTCCTCAAAATGGTGATACTCCCCCGCCTTCTTTACCCACTTCTCATGCTACCTCTACTCTTAACCAAAGCGGATGTGAAACTGTTAAACTCGGCAGCGACCCGGTTCATCTGGAGAGGGGGTAAACCACGAATTTCGAGAGAGAAACTGAGTATGGGTTTCCTTAATGGGGGTCTGGCTTTGCCAGACTTCAGACTGTACAACTGGGCGGCTCTAATACGTCTGGTGGTGGATTGGCAGGTGGGCACACACCACTTTTGTCGGCCCTCCCTGGAGCAAGCGGTTCTGGGGGACATCTCCTTAGCATATTTACCACATATCTCCAACATGAGATCTGTGAAGGCCCTGGGCCTCAGTACGCTGTACAGCGAACCGCTCAAGGCCTGGCATCAGGCTCACAAGTTCCTGAAAAAATCGTGCCACGCCTCCAGTTACTTGCCAATGCTCAAAAATCCAGACTTTCCAGCGGGTTCGGAGACCCAACCCTTCTTAGTCTGGGAACAGAAGGGACTTAGATCCCTCAAACAGTTGCTAGACCCAATCTCAAAAGAGGTCAAGAACTTTGGTACCCTACAGAGAGAGTTTGGGCTACCACGGGCCCACTTCTTTGCCTTTTTACAGGTACGCCACTACATTGGAACCCTGACCCGGAAGGCGCCGGAATTCTGGGAGGGCTCCCCTTTCCGCATCACGCAAACATTGTACAAAATGGGAAAATTCTCCTTATCTGAAATCTATCAAACACTACTACAAAAGCGAGCGCAGAATATGCGAGACTCGTTGCTACAGGGATGGGCACGAGAGGGAACCGGCAACATAGCTTGGGAAGATGTACGACGTGGCCTAGAAAGAACAAAATCAGCCACATTGTCTGCCATGTTCAGGGAATCCCAGATACGCTTTCTACACAGGGCATATCTCACACCGAGAACACTAGCCAAATGGATCCCCACACGCTCTAATGAGTGTGTTAAGTGCAGGAGAGAAGCTCCTACTCTCTTGCATTATATGTGGGAATGCCCGTCAGTCAGGCAATATTGGGGTAAAATACAATACTGGATTAATCAATCCTTGCAGATACACCTTACACTAAATCTGGAAGCCATCATATTCTTACAATGGGACACTCAGCATAAGCAACAAGATGCAGTGCTGAGTCTAGTAATATTGTTAGCCAGAAAGTGCATTTTAAAAAACTGGACGGTAAGAAAGAGTCCTTCCTTCCAGAGCTTTAGGAACCTACTTAGAACACAAATATTCACAGAGCAGATGGATGTTAGGATGGATGTCCAGAATAGGCTGGGTCTATTCCTACGTAAATGGCGCAGACTTATACTTACTTTCGAACTAGAGATCCAAAGACAGATTTTGATACCATTTAAAGACTCAGCAATATTTATGGAGGCTGGGTTGAGGGGGGAATGGGAACACCTATTCTAGGCGACAATAGCTCAATGTGGGATGTAGATCCTCACCCCCCCTTGCCCCTCCTCTTGTCTTCCCTTTTCTGAAGGCTTCTTCACAACCCACTGATTTCTCCCATCTTCCTTCTACTACTCCATTTTCCTCCCCCTTTTTTTTTTTTTTTTTTTTTTTTCTTGCCACCGTCGAGCCTCACTACTGATAAATATAGGTTAGGTTAGTTTGGTTAATAAGTTAGGTTAGTAGGGTTAAGAATTAGTTTTAAACTTGAACAGATAACGGAAAATGGTTAAGTTGGGGAAGTGCAAGCACACAGACTGGGAAACAAAAATGTTACTTATGAAGAAATCAGAATGTATGTACTTAAGAAACATGCCATGCTTTCAATACTTAGAATCTATTATGTACCACTCTGTTAATGTAAGAAAATTTTCTGATTGACTTGTGAATATGATATGAAAATGTGTATTGCTTTACCTGACAACAAAAAAAAGATATTTTAAATAAAAAAATTACTGCACAATAAGGTGTTTCTCCACATTAATTATTTGCCAATGATCCATTTGACCTGCTGGAGTGTATTCAAATGTTTACAAATAGCTCCTTTTACTTTATTTTGGCATTTTAAATAGATGTTTTTCCCTAAGGTATCCCTATCTATTCTGAAAGTTTCTATACTTAGGTATAGGTTAAAGGAAACCTGTGTAAAGTTGAAGAAATTACACTCCCAGTAGGAGGTAGAAGAGATGTGCAATGAAATGTTAATTTTCAATTGTTCTAAGTATTAGACTTTAGTTTACAGGGAGAGGCATGCATGTAACTATCAATCCTCTGCTAGCAGCACCCAGTAGCGCATTGCTGCGGTGCCTACCTAGGTATGCTTTTAAACAAAGGATACCAAGAGAACAAAACACATTTCTCAATAGAATTAAAATTGCATATCTAATCCATTTAAGTTTAATTTTGCCTTTCATGTCCCTTTTTAAAGGGACAGAATCACTTTAGCTAAGCAAACTACTATTCCATATTGGCAGCAAAAATTATACATTGTTTTATACATTGCCCAAAAATTATAGTATTCTGGGCTAAGATTTCGTATTGGTTGTCCAAAATTATGAAGCAATCGAATCAGTTACGGAGTAAGGATATTGTGTTCTTATGAGGGGGAAATCAAGAAAGAGGTCATGTCAAATTATTGAATTTTGTCATTTTGAATGGTAGAAATCTAATTTTTTTCAACCTGGAAATCTAAAAAAGCTCCAAGCTTTACTCAGTTTATTGAAAAATGAAAAGCCAAACTGATAACTGAACAATATGTTAAACTCAGAAAGGGAGGTTCTAGGGTTAGTTTGTTGTTTTTGATGCAGGAATTTATGACCAGAGGGTACAGCACTTAGTGGTGATAAAAGTTAAAATTTGGGGTTTACTGTATGGTACTTAGATGTGATATTATACCCATACATTGTTGTGAGGAAAAAAGGAAAAAGAAGGGGCCAAAAGGAATTTAACTGACCAGAGATGAATTTGGTTATATTTACAATGCCAAAATGAATGTGTATCCTTAATTATTTTTTATTTTTTTGGTATTAGGATGAGAGAATCCAGGTCGTTAAGTTTTCGTCAATAAGACTGACAAAATATATTTTAGTAACAGAAATGAATCTCAGGGTGTATATCCTTAAGAAACACTAAGTTGAGCAACTTAGTCTATCAGATATAATAGCTGTTATAGTTGCCTAATGTGTTAAAATGAACACTTGTTTTATTTTGTCTGTAACTTATTATTTATGGATGTTCAGTAGGTACATTTTGAATTTTGCTGGCACTGTGATAAGTATGTTTGTATAAAATATACCTCAATAAAAGAAAATTATAAATTAAAATTGCATATCTAATCCATGATAATTTTGCCTTTCATGTCCCTTTTTAAAGGGACAGAATCACTTTAGCTAAGCAAACTACTATTCAAGACTACAACACTTTATTCAAGGACATGTTTATAAGATTTGTTCCATATTCACCTCTGCCTCATTGTCTGTGGTTAGAGGTGGTGAGTTACCATGGAGCCTGTGATGTCACAGAGGAGCTTTTGCTCACAAACAGGTATCAGCACTTGAGTCAGTGATCACACTTGCTCTGAATCACACTTGCTCTGACAATGGATAGGACATTAGTAGCTTATCACAGAAAAGCTTTTCAGCAGGCTGATTTTTTTGTCTTCAGGATCGTCTGTAGATGATTTAGGTTGCCAATACTTTCTTTTGTGATGCTGTTGTGGAAATAATCTTCATCAATGCCAAAATGCAGCTTGGTCTTTTAACTAGAAGAGCCTGGTGGTAGAAATCTTGGTCGTCGGATATGGTTTGTAAAGGCAGATTTTGTCTCCTACTTTTCAAGGGAAGATTTTATTCAAACCAGGACTGTACGTATGTATTTCTACGCCTGTTTTTGAGGCTTTTCTGATTCAGCCATTGACACTCTCCTTCAAGGTAGGAATACTTTGTCTAGGAAGATTTATCATAAGGCCTGAAATTGTTTTCTTTCCTGGTGTCACAGTGATACAGCAGTAGTAGATGACTGGATTATCAAAGTAATAGAAATCTGGTAGCTGAAATAAGTTGCAGGGTCAGCGTATTTAATACAGTTGTAGCAGATGACTGGATAATTGCAGTAATACTTGTCTGGTAACTGAGTTATGTTGCTGGCTTAAGGTGTACAATACAGTTGTATACAGCTTTAGCAGATGACTGGATAATCACAATAATACTTGTCTAGTAACTGAGTTATGTTGCAGGTTCAGGTTATACAATACAGTTGTAGCAGATGACTGGATAATCACAATAATACTTATCTGGTATCTGAGTTATGTTGCAGGTTCAGGTTATACAATACAGTTGTAGCAGATGACTGGGTAATCACAATAATACTTGTCTAGTAACTGAGTTATGTTGCAGGTTCAGGTTATACAATACAGTTGTAGCAGATGACTGGATAATCACAATAATACTTGTCTAGTAACTGAGTTATGTTGCAGGTTCAGGTTATACAATACAGTTGTAGCAGATGACTGGATAATCACAATAATACTTATCTGGTATCTGAGTTATGTTGCAGGTTCAGGTTATACAATACAGTTGTAGCAGATGACTGGGTAATCACATTAATACTTGTCTAGTAACTGAGTTATGTTGCAGGTTCAGGTTATACAATACAGTTGTAGCAGATGACTGGGTAATCACATTAATACTTGTCTAGTAACTGAGTTATGTTGCAGGTTCAGGTTATACAATACAGTTGTAGCAGATGACTGGGTAATCACATTAATACTTGTCTAGTAACTGAGTTATGTTGCAGGTTCAGGTTATACAATACAGTTGTAGCAGATGACTGGATAATCACAATAATACTTATCTGGTATCTGAGTTATGTTGCAGGTTCAGGTTATACAATACAGTTGTAGCAGATGACTGGGTAATCACATTAATACTTGTCTAGTAACTGAGTTATGTTGCAGGTTCAGGT
Organism: Bombina bombina; assembly: GCF_027579735.1. Taxonomy (NCBI): domain Eukaryota; kingdom Metazoa; phylum Chordata; class Amphibia; order Anura; family Bombinatoridae; genus Bombina; species Bombina bombina. Next base: position 623,868,755 of record NC_069501.1, read on the forward strand.
TATACAATACAGTTGTAGCAGATGACTGGGTAATCACATTAATACTTGTCTAGTAACTGAGTTATGTTGCAGGTTCAGGTTATACAATACAGTTGTAGCAGATGACTGGATAATCACAATAATACTTATCTGGTATCTGAGTTATGTTGCAGGTTCAGGGTATACAATACAGTTGTAGCAGATGACTGGGTAATCACATTAATACTTGTCTAGTAACTGAGTTATGTTGCAGGATTAGGGAATAGAATTTAATTGATGCAACAAGTGGCTGGATTATCACAATAATGGTTCTTTGGGAACTGAGATATGTTGCAGGGTTTAGAATATGCAATATAGCGGAATCCAGGATAAATACAGCAGAATAAACAAAACAAAATACAGCAGGGTATGTGTGGGCAGTAAAACACACGCAGAGGAAATCAGGCAGCACTGGAATGACTTGATAAACACAGGGAAAAGGTACGTTTGAAGAGAGACAGAGTAAACTGCAACTAAGCTGGTGCATTAAGCCTAGGCATGAGAATTTGCTAAATAGAAACTGAATCAGAGATCAGGTGGGAGATAACTAATCAGACAGGTTCCAGCAGTAGAGGTTGACACCGAAAGCAAGTTAACTGACAGGGAAGACCTGTAACATCCTTAAAGAGACAGGGGAATCAAGCAGGCAGGCATGACAGAAACGCTGTTTACCCTTAGACAGCTGTTTCATCCGGTATCTCCTCCTTGGAACGTTTTTGGCCATACGGGTGTTATAAACAACTTTATGCATGGTTTGGACACTCAGCTTCTGTCTGGAAGATAATCTTTTACATAATATGTATGTGGTAAGGGCTCTAAAATTGTTTTATGTTTTTAGCAGGAAAGTTCTCTAGGCAGCAGTATCTGGTTATTAGTTTTTGTGTCTTAATTTCATGTTCCATGCTTTCACGGTTATCTCGTGGACTCCACAGCTTGAGTATTAGATCACAAATGTGATGTCTAATTGACTCTCAACACTTTATGAAAGAAAACTAAATTTATACTTACATAATGAGTTAATTTATTTCATGTTGAGTAGAGTCAACGAGACCCACCCATTTTTATGCTCATTTGGCGGCAGTTCGCACTTCATTTACTCTTCCTTGATTTTTCCTGCTTTTCTGTTCCTTTCCTTCCTTGGCCATATGTTTGACTGAGGTAATCAGTGAAATGGGTGGAATTAAAATCTCTTGGTATGTTGAGTATTTTTGCCTCCTCCTAGTAAACTGAAGTATAATTCCACATGTACATTTCTCATGGACCCTCACCACCATCAAAGAAATTAATTTATCAGGTAAGCATTTTTTTTTTTAAGCTCCTCTTTTAAAATCAAAATTATACAAATTTTATAAGTACTTTTTAAAAGATTTTTATTTTGGTGTAAATCTGTAATGATCCCGAGAGCTTACTAATCATGTAGCAAATTTCCTTAACCTCTTTTTTTAGCTGGTATATGTTTGTATACTAACTTTGTATGTTTTAATATTTATATAAACAGGTCTCTTTCTTGAGCTTCCCAAGAAGTTTTTAATAGAACTGTTCATTAAACCATTGGAATGGAGGAAGAGGTAAGCTGTTTTAAATACCACCTCTTTTGGGTTAAGCACTTTTTAAATTTGTGTTTTTGATAAAAGTATTTGCTTTTGGAGAGTTGCCTACACCTCTAGATGACCTAAATGGAAGCCAAGCAGAGTGATAATCTTTGTAGGGAACTGGAATGGTAGAGAGTTTGTGGAGCTGGGAGAGGGAAGGAGATTTAGTTTAAAACATTCTTCAACTAGTGCTTTTCATTAATTGTTTTAATATTAGAATAAGTTTTATTTTGTTCTCAGAAGGACTCAAAAGGACACCAAGCAGAGTGGCACATCCCCTCTTCCTAAATAGAGTATTGGATTAGTGGTGGTGTGGTGTAGGAGGAAGAGAGGAAGTGTCACTCTGCTTGGTGTCCTTTTCGGTCCTTCTGTCGCACTGGTTGATGCACCTTTTTGTTTTTTTGGAAAAATAAGGTAATCTTAGGAGTGGAATTATTAATGTTTTAATGTGTGTCTTCTATATTAAAGGGCCAGTCAACGTTCAAATTAATGTTACATAAGTATGCACATAATTATGTGGATAGTGGAAAGGATTTTGAATATTTAACTCCCCAAACTCACACTTACCTCACCTTACCTTCCTCACCAGCTTCTTCTGCTTTTCTGGTTTCTTCAACAGTGAGGTTTCTAATCACAGCGCAATCGGTCGTCTTGTTGAACTAATGTAGCGCACTCTCACGCTGGGAAAACCTTTTCGGCTGCTATACCCAGCGCAGGAGCACGCTACATGTAGTTCAACGGCACAACCTGTAATTAGACAGTGTGCCCGTGACATATTGTTGAAGAAACCGAAAGAGCAGTAGAGGCTGGCGAGGAAGGTAAGGTGATTATGCTTCTTTTGAGGTGGTTAAATCTTCAAAACTCTTTATTTTGCATGTGTCGCCAGGTTAATGTTACATAATTTTGCACATAGGCCCGGATTACAAGTCACACGGTATGGTTTTTATGCTCGCAATATGGTCTTTGCATGCAGAATGGTAGGGATTTAATAATACAAGTCGTGCATTCTTTCTTTCCAGCGCACGATATGGCCTTTACCACAATGATCCATTCTGCACTCAAAGACCTGTAGTTATGTGTTTTGCGAAACAAAAACGTTTCACAAAACACATAAAAAATACTTTCCACAGTACACCTACACCCATAAATTACACTATTAACCCCTAAACTGCCATCCCCCCACATCGCTGTAGATCACATGAAGAGGACCTCTGTGTCGAATGGCTGAAGAGGAGGACTGACGTCGCCGATGACCTCCCCACATTTGCTGCCGCCACTGGGATGAAGATAGAAGATGGACCACGGCCTGGATGAAGATTGAAAAAGATGGTCCTACAATGGATGAAGATGGATCCTCTCTGAGATGAAGATGGAGCACCACCCTTCATCAATGGTGAGTACAATTTTTGGGGTTAGTGTTTTTTTGTAATAGTAGTTTTTTTTAAAGTTTTTTAAATATTTTATAATTTAATTTTTTTTTAATTTAAGTGTCAGTAAACCTTAAAAATAATGTTATATAATTCTGCACATAGTGCAGAATTATATAACATTATATTAGCGCAAACTTTATAAAACATAATATACCCTTTGAATTTTTTTAAAAAACGGCTGTTTTACAGACCCGCTCTCTGTGCTCTTCTGAGCGGGTCTGTTTTTTTCACACATCGCATCGGGTCAGCTGTATAGTCACAGCCCAGCCCGACCGTGCCATTATACACAGTGCAGCTCGCCCCTGCTGTCAGACAGAGCAGGAGCGAGCTGCACTTAGTGTTATGGCGCGGTCGGGCCGGGCTGTGACTATACAGCTGACCCGATGCGCTGTGTGAAAAAAACAGACCTGCTCAGAAGAGCACAGAGAGCAGGTCTGTAAAACAGCTGTTTTTTAAAAAAATTCAAAGGGTATATTATAAAGTTTGCGCTAATATAATGTTATATAATTCTGCACTATGTGCAGAATTATATAACATTATTTTTGAGGTTTTCTGTCCCTTTAATGTTATTTTTTTTGTTTAAGTTTAGGTTTTAATTTTCTTTTACAGATATATATATATATATATATATATATATATATTTAAGGTAGTTAGTTTATTTTTACTTTAATTTAGGTGTATTTTAATTGGGGTTAAGTTAGGGGATGTTAGGTAAGGGAGTTTAGATATTAGTTCAATATTTTGCGATGTGGGGGATGGCAGTTTAGGGGTTTAATAGATTTATTTAGTGGTTGCGATGCAGGGGGATGGTGGTTTAAGGGTTAATATGTTTATTTAGGGTTGCACCAATAAAAAAAATTTAAGACCGAGTATAAGTACTGATACTTTTTTAAAATACTTGCCGTTACCAATTACCAATACTTTTTTATGTCATGTGACATTTTCCCAAGCACAATACAGACTAATGATTTAAGATAGCTTCTTTATAATTATGAAGAACTGTATCTCAAAAAACATTATGCAATAATAAAACAGTTTTATTTGCTTGTTGTCACAAAGTAAAAACTTGAAGAAATTTCACAGAACATGTTTATAAATAAAAATATTACAATAAAATATATTAATAATAACAACAATAAATAACAAATGTAAAATCACAACTAACCAAAAGTGCAATACAGTAAAAAATATAACAGTGCACTGTTTAAACACGGGGAATAACACTATGGGTTAGATTACATTTGACTGGTAAGCTTTACCAATGATCTTATTGCATGTCCAACTCCATTAAAGTCTATGGAGTTGCAAATGTGAACAGAGCATTGGTAAAGCTTACCAATCAAATGTAATCTAAATCTAGTCCTATAATTGTAGGATGAGTGTTCATAAAAAATGAAAACTCTTCCTCCAATTATATAAGCTAAGGATGTTCCTCAGAGTACAGTATGCTTTGAGCATAATTGTGCAAGATGAGAACTAGCCATATAACAGGTAAATTAGCAATTAGAATAATTTTTCAAAAGTTAGTGGCAAGTTCTTTTTAAGTAACAGAAGCATCTCTGCATGTTCAGTTATAAGTCTGTTTCTGCTATCAGTAAGGATGTTTGACGCTAAGCTGAACAGTCTTTCACTTTCCGCACTACTGCATGGGGCAGAGAGATATTTTTGGGCCATTTTATCCAGAGCTGGAAATCTCACTTTATTAACTGCCCATTACTTCAGGGGTTTGTCTGAACGAGGTACAGTGACCTCTCCTACAATTATACAAATAACAGCAAATTTGTATTGGCAGAACAGAAGTGAACAATTTTTAGTTAAAAGGACATTGAAGTCAAAATAAACTTTTATGATTCAGAAAGAGCATGCAGTTTTAAGACACTTTCCAATTTATCTTTTTATATTCACACTTTCTGGGGAACAAGATCCTACTGAGCATGTGCACAAGCACACAGGCTATACGTATACTAGTCTGTGATTAGCTGATGTCTGTCACATGATACGGGGGGGGGGGGCAGACAAAAATAAATCTACTGCTTATTTGAAATTCAGAGTAGGTGTTAAATCATTCTGTTTTTATTATGCACATGTTAATTATGCACTTTTGCTGCATTGCGTGATCCTGTAAGTCTCCACTCCAGCTTAAAATGAAATGGGAACATGCAGTTCGAATGGGTAGGAAGTGGAGGTATCGGCTTAAGTATTGGAGCATTTGCACGAGTACAGGTACTAGTAGATACTAGTACTAGTAGATACTAGTATCGGTATAGGTGCAACCCTAGTTTATTTAGTGGTTGCGATGCAGGGGGACAGTGGTTTAGGGGTTAATAGGTTTATTTAGTGGTTGTGATGTGGGGGGTGTCAGTTTATTAGTTATTAGACTAGGGGCTTATGGTAGGGTGTCAAAGTGCCATAAAACATGTTGAGATCTGTGCATATCCTAAAAGGACTAATTAAGTAAAAATAGTCTGCATAAAAAAATATTTAAAAATTGCTGGCAAGTATTTTAAAATCATTTTCGAAAATTATTTACATAGCCAGGCTGTCTGGATTAGTCTGATCCACCTCCCCTTATCAGTGTTTAGCATCAGAAACATAGGCATTGTATGTCAACTGAGTTCCCAGCAGCTTATTTGCTTCTAGGCATGCTCCAGCAGATGACTGTTAAAGTCTTGTATTCTGCTAAAGCAAAGGTGGAGATAGATACAGCCATATAAGGAATTGTGTGGGGGGAGTTCAGAAACTTAAAAGAAATGGTTAATGGAGAGGCACTGCAGTATAAATTTGCAGGTAAAATAATTAAAGTACATATTATATTATGTCTCTATGCCAACTTGTTTTATGTTCCTTTAAGTTTTTGTGCCACTTTTTTTTCCTCCATAGACTTCAATGGGGAATGCGAAAATGCAATGGCGATTTTGCAATCCCAGGTGTTAGTTTTTTTTTTTCAACATTTTTTCTCCATTGATTTCTATGGGGGGAATACGTGCACGCTAAGTCGGAACTTGGTTTGTATGTGGTATGCGGGTTAACGCAGCATAACGCACGCAAAAAGTTATTATTTTAAAACTTGTAATGGCAGCACAATGCAAATTGCAAAAAAGCCACAATGTACGTGGTGTGTTCGCAACGGATTTGCTGTGCGACTTGTAATCCGGACCATAGTGCAGAATTATGTGACATTAATTTGAACGTTGACTGGCCCTTTAATTGCCTGTACATGTCTTTTTATTAGCATTTTTAAATATTTCTATTTATAATAGATAATAGGTAAATTTAACATTTATTTTTATCATTTTTTTTTTGTTATTACTTTTAAATTGTTTAAGATTAAAAAAATCCTGTTTTACCTGAACCCTAAAAGGTCAAAATTTAATTGTGCATGAATGCATTTAATTTTTAAATAGAACTATTTTTACATGTACCCTTAACGTTATATACTATCATTAGCTTGAGACCTGTATATAAATATATATATATTTATTTTTGTTTGTTATAATATTTTTAAACAGGTCTCTTTACTTGCGCTTCCCAAGAAGTTTTAAATAGAACTGTTTTTCAAACCCTTGGAATGGAGGAAGAGGTAAGCTATTTTATTTACTATCTCTTTTGGGTTAAACAGTCTTTACATTTGTGTTTTTTTATAAAAAGTATTTAGATATGTTTTATATTTAGCTAAACTAACTTTGTATGTTTTTTTTAATATTTTATAAACAGGTCTTGAGTTTCCCAAGAAGTTTAAGATAGAATTGTTCATCAAACCCTTGGAATGGAGGAAGAGGTAAGTTTTTTGTTTAACCAACTCTTTTTTGGTTGAACCGTTTTTTTTTTTTATAAAAGCTTTTAGATATATTTTTGTAAACCAACTGTGTTTTTTTTTAACAGGTCTCGAGCTTCCCAAGAAGTTTTAAATAGAACTGTTCTTCAAACCGTCGGAATGCAGAAAGAGGTAAGCTATTTTATTTACCATCTCTTTTAGGCTAAACTGTTTTATTTGTGTGTTTTTTAATAAAAGCATTAAGCTATGTTTTATATTTTGCTAAACTAACTTTGTATGTTTTTTGTAATATTTTCAAACAGGTCTTGAGCTTCCCAAGATGATTTAAATAGAACTGTCCATCAAACCCCTTGGAATGGAGGAAGAGGTAAGTGATTTTATTTACCATCTCTTTTGGGTTTATCACTTTTTCTTTCATAAGGTGGTGAGAGCCCACGAGCCATCACATGTGGAATTAAACTCCAGTCCATTTGGAGGAGGCAAGAAATACCCAACATACCAGAAGCCTTTAATCCCTCCCACTTCCCGGTATACCTCAGTCTTATTTGTCTCCATAGGAGAAGGTAAAAACTGAAGTGCTCTTCAGGGGTTCTCAGACCTATATCCCCTTTAGAGAGCTAGGAATAGAAAAATGGGATGTACAGGAATAAACTGGCAGTGATATTAATTCTTCCTTGGGAGTTTGTCACTGGCCTGCCTCAGGTGTTGCTGGGAATTATCCTTCAGCCTTCTCCTGTTGGCCTCTGAATGTACTCCTGCTTCAGATCTAACCAGGATGGGCTGATATGCTGGACACAGGTTTACTCCAGCTGGGTAAGAAAGGTGGAGCAAGCATTTACATAACCCTCAGGCTCTTGTTATGTATATTGATAATTTTACACCTAGCCTGAGGACAATACACACATACGTTTTTCCCTCTGACAGATTTAGGGCACTTTAAAACTTAGAGTCATACCTGGATATTATCTCTTTACATTCTTTGTGTAGAGGTCAGTTTTTGCCTTGGGAAACTGTTTGTGTAATAGGTGTGATGACTGAGAGACTATTATAGTGTAGGGTATGTCCCACGGAGGTTACCTACATGCTTCTCCGGATTTTAAGGAATGTTTGCACTCTGCTATTTGTGAAGTTTTGGCATCTATGTTTCCCCGTAATAGTTAAGCTGGTTTCACTTCATCTGGTATATCTCACAGAAGCAGTACATCGATAACTCTTCTTAAGGATTCTGATGTGTAAGATTCAGATACTTCATAAGGTGAAATACTGTTAGATAGTCAGGATCCTTCGTTGGACCTGGAATCTGAGAGCGCATATTTAAGATGAATTATCTGCACACTTTGCTGCAAGAAGTTTTCCTTACTCTGGTAGTCCCAAGAACCTGTTCCTACAGAAGAAAAGATCGGTTAAACAACTACATTTGTTATTTAAGCCTCCTAAAACTTTGGAGTTTTTTTTCTGAGTTCAAGAAGATGTTTTCAATTCCTCACGCAAATCTGGAATTTTGGGAATCCATTCCCAAAGTGAATGGAGCTATTGCTACGCTTACTAAACGTACTACTATCCCCTTAGAGAATAGTTCCTCTTTTAATGACTCCCTGGATAGGAAGCTAGAGGCTTTTCATATGAAAGCTTTTTATCAAGCAGTTTTTTTTATTCAGGCCAGCAATCAGTGTAGCCTATGTAGTGGGTGCTATCACTTTGTGGTGTGACACCTTATCAGAGATGGTTTCTCTTCAGAAACCTCTCCCTAGAGGAAATTCAGATTGTCTTAGAATGATCAAGGATGCTAATTCCTTTATTTGTGACAATTTTTGAGATCATTCACATTAAAGCAAAGATTGTGCCTTTGGTGGTTTTCACAAGAGCTTTGTGGCTCAAATCTTGGTCTGTAGACATGGAGGCCAATTTATCAAAGGTCTTGCGGACCTGATCCGACAGTGCGGATCAGGTCCGCAAGATCTCGCTGAATACGGAGAGCAATACGCTCTCCGTATTCAGCATTGCACCAGCAGCTCACAAGAGCTGCTGGTGCAACGCCACCCCCTGCAGACTCACGGCCAATGGGCCGCCAGCAGGGAGGTGTCACTCAACCGTACTCATACTCGATGGGTTGAATTGCGGTGATTCCTGTCCGCCTCATCAGAGCAGGCGGACAGGGTTATGGAGCAGCGGTCTTTAGACCGCTGCTTCATAACTGGTGTTTCTGGTGAGTCTGAAGACTCGCCAGAAACACGGCCCTTCAAGCTCCATTCGGAGCTTGATAAATGGGCCTCATGGTGTCAAATGGGAAGACTTTTATCTCTCCCTTTCCAAGGATACATTTTATTCAGTCCTAGATTGAATGCAATTATTGACAAAGTGTCTGGTGCTAAGGGTGCTTTTTACCTCAGGAGAAAATGTCCAAAGACAAAAGTAGATTTGCTTATCATTCTCTTTCTTTTCACTGGTCCAGTAATCACCAGCAGAAATCTTCCTCATCTGGCCAGAAATCTGAGGCTTTCAAGTCTCATTAGAAGCAAGGCAGTACTTGGAACACATCCAAGCATTTTACTCTGTATCAAAATCTGAATAAAGGTTGCGACCCCTAAACCAGGCTTAGCTCTGGTAGGGGGCAGATAGAGCCTTTTTCTTAGTCATCTTGGTCATAATATGTCCAGGATACCTGGGTACTCCACATTGTATATCAGGGAGACTAGGACTTTGGTCCAGGCCTCCTTGGGAAAGGTTCTTCCTGTCACATCTACCTAAACTTCAGTCAAAGGCATTAGCCTTTTTCCAATGTTAACTAGACCTGAAAAATTTGGGAGTGATCATTTCCATTCCAGAGTTGGAAAGAAGCCAAGGGCTTTTTAATTCAAATCTCTTGATATTTCCGAATAAGGAGGGAACTTACAGACCCATTCTAGATCTCAAGTTCTTAAAATTTCTTCAGGTAACCACGTTAAAGATGGAGGTTATTTGAACCATCTTACCCTTAGTACAAGAGGGTCAATTAATTACCAGACTTGAAAGAAACCTTTTTGTATTTCTCTTTTCACAAAGATGATTTTTGTTATCTAAGGTTTGCCTTCCTAGACAATCATTTCCAGTTTGTGGCTCTACCTTTCAAGTTGAATACAGCTCCAAGAACCTTTACAAAGGTTTTGGGTAGCAAAGCTAATGGTGCTAGGGTCAGTCATTAATGGTGGGATTAGGACACATTACATGATACTTATGCTAGAGAAAATGCCTCAATATGAAATTAGATTATAATAATTATTTTAGCTAACTACATAGCAAGCTGATATATATAAATTTCAGTACTACATACAGTTACATACTAAGGGTGGTACAAATAAACAACTGATTACTTAATGTCTGTGTGGTCCTCAGCATCACTGAGCAGAAAACAAATATCTGGCAGGTCAGGTATGGCCCCTAGGCATAGTTTGGGCAGCCCTGCTCTAAGTCCAGGGTTCTTCAGTTCCACTTCTTAGCAGCCACTAACTGCCAGAAACTTATCTAATACCACAATGAGCAGCTGCCTCCATGTAGAGGAACACTGAGGTCTGTCTGCTGCTGATCTCCCTAGGCGCACTGTGCCACATGCTGCTCTAATTTAAAGGGGCAACAACCAATTTCAGGAACTCCTACCTATGTGGCAACAGGTGTGGGAATTCTTATATAAACATACTCTGTGCTGAGTTATTAAGGAACTTACTTCGTGCCTACCTGCCCTCCTGTTGCTTTTCTCACTTATTCTAGTATCCCATGACATCCTGCTGTACCAGTAACAGCTTACCTGTATCCCGCTCTACTTGCTGCACTCACCTGGTATCCCGTGACTATCTCACCAATAGTACCCGCTGGGTATCCTGCTTTACCTGCTGCATTTACTTTTTATCCTGTGACAGCCTACTGAGTCTCCTGTATCCTGCTGTACCAGTGGCTGCTTACTTGTATCCCGTGACAGCCTACTGCACTCACCTGGTATCCTGTGACAGCCTACTGAGTCTCCTGTATCCTGCTGTACCAGTGGCTGCTTATTTGTATCCTGCTGTACCTGCTGCACTCACCTGGTATCCTGTGACAGCCTGCTGAGTCTCCTGTATCCTGCTGTACCAGTGGCTGCTTATTTGTATCCTGCTGTACCTGCTGCACTCACCTGGTATCCTGTGACAGCCTGCTGAGTCTCCTGTATCCTGCTGTACCAGTGGCAGATTACCTGTATCTCGCTGTACCTGCTGCACTCACCTGGTATCCTGTGACAGCCTGCTGAGTCTCCTGTATCCTGCTGTACCAGTGGCTGCTTATTTGTATCCTGCTGTACCTGCTGCACTCATCTGGTATCCTGTGACAGCCTGCTGAGTCTCCTGTATCCTGCTGTACCAGTGGCTGCTTATTTGTATCCTGCTGTACCTGCTGCACTCACCTGGTATCCAGTGACAGCCTGCTGAGTCTCCTGTATCCTGCTGTACCAGTGGCAGCTTACCTGTATCTCGCTATACCTGCTGCACTCACCTGGTATCCTGTGACAGCCTGCTGAGTCTCCTGTATCCTGCTTTATCAGTGTCAGATTACCTGTATCTCGCTGTACCTGCTGCACTCACCTGGTATCCTGTGACAGCCTGCTGAGTCTCCTGTATCCTGCTGTACCAGTGGCAGATTACCTGTATCTCGCTATACCTGCTGCACTCACCTGGTATCCTGTGACAGCCTGCTGAGTCTCCTGTATCCTTCTGTACCAGTGGCAGATTACCTGTATCTCGCTGTACCTGCTGCACTCACTCGGTATCCTGTGACAGCCTGCTGAGTCTCCTGTATCCTTCTGTACCAGTGGCAGATTACCTGTATCTCGCTGTACCTGCTGCACTCACTCGGTATCCTGTGACAGCCTGCTTTGTCTCCTGTATCCTTCTATACCAGTGGCTGCTTATTTGTATCCTGCTGTACCTGCTGCACTCACCTAGTATCCCATGACTGACTCACCAATATTTCCCGTTGAGTATCCTGTGCCTACTGAGTCTCCTGTATCCTGCTGTACTGGTGGCAGCTTACCTGAATCCTGCTGTACCCAATGCTCCAACCTGATATACCTTGACAGCCTCACTAACAGTACCTGCTGGTGCCTAGTTGCTGGACTGATATCACGGGGTACCTGACCTTTGGCCTGTTCCTGGACTCTGCTCTTGTTTAACTTTTAGTTTTTGTTTCTCTTGCTTTATTAAAACTTTTTAAAACACTTTTAGTTTCCTGTACGTCTATTCCTGCATATCGAGTTCCACTCACCCTAACTGTTACACTCACAGACCAGAGTGTCAGGAGCACCCTGGATGAGAACAAGTTAAAAGGTGTGTTTGTTCCTGTGTGTGTGTGTTTGTTCCTCTGTGTGTGTGAGCAAGATTGTGTGTTTGTATGTGTAAGTAAGAGTCTGTGTTTGTTCCTGTGTATGTGAGTAACAGTGTGTGTTTGTTCCTGTGTGTCTGTGTGTGAGCAAGAGTCTGTGTTTGTTCCTGTGTGTGTGTGTGTGTGTGTGAAAGACTGTTTGTGTTTCAGCACGAGTGTGTGTTTTTTCCTGTGTGTGAGCAAGAGTGTGTGTTTGTTCCTGGGTGTGAGAAAAAGTGTGTTTGTTCCTGTGTGTGAGCAAGCTTGTGTATTTGTTCCTGTATGTGTGAGCAAGAGTGTGAGTTTATGTGTGTGTGTCATAAAGAGTGTGAGTTTTTTTCACGCATGTGTGTATCAGTGTGAGTCTGTGTGTGTGTGTGTCAGAAAAAGTGTGAGTTTGTGTGTATGTTGGAGTAACCTTGTGCTTTGTGGGTTTTGTAAGAAACAAATATTGCAGAACTGCATTGCAGGGTTTAGATTGGAATTTTATTTAAGGAACTATTACATTTACCTGTGTGCCTAAGACTACTGGGGCCTGACTGAATAGAGTAAGCTGTATACATGATCTAAAATGTAATTTGGGCATATATTGGGTATGAAGAATATTCAGGCGTAATGCCTCTGAAAATATGCAATGCTATAGCGAATTATGTCTGCCCGGGGTTTGATAAATCTACCCCAAAATGTTTATTTTTCAATACATCTATCTTCTGATATATACAACTCTGTAAATCTACTTTCTATTAGCTTTTATTTTCAAAAACTAGTCATATTTGAATTAATACAATATATATATTTATTTTTGTTCCATGTGGTTAAATATTCTTTCCAGTATCTTGCTATAAGAAAACTGAAAGATATAAAAAGGGAGAAAGTGCAACCTGGACTCAAGTGAAAGACTTTTAATAACAGAAATTAAACTTTAAAATATGGTATTGAGCGTACCAGATAAAAAGTAATAACAAGAACATAAAAAAAGTGGTCTTTAAAATGGCGAATGCCGTGAAGTCTTACTGTCAGCGTCTGACTCCCGGTTCACCTTCTGATATGAATAGGTAATCAGTTGGGAAAGCTGCTCCGGTAAACCACTACAGCATTAATCCATCTTTGAATAGGCTGTGTTCAGGTTATGTTTGGAGCGTCTTATTGTTACGGTAGCTGTGATGGAATGCATGTCCTTTAGCAGACACCTGTTCCAATCACCTGTGGCTGTGTCTCGATGCGCTTTTCTTTCCCCAGCGTGGGAACTTTGTCAAGAGAGTATAATCTGACAACGGGATTTAGATCCTTAAATACCCTTTCTCTAGGGTTTTGATTAAAACAAGAGGAGTTATGTTAAGACCCCATAGAAAAAGATGTCCTACATATTCATGTATTACAATACTCGGGTGTACATTTCTGCAAAAATGATAAAATGATAACACAAGTGTAGTTGCATATAATGTTATATACTGCAATAACAGTGATGGCAAAAATCAAAAAGATATAGTTCCACCTATTAATTAAACTTGTGCAAACATTAAGTGTTCATAAATCTCAAATATTAATCATTTAACAATAGCTAGCAGTTTTAAACAAGGTATTAAAGTGCATAGTAAGAGTATAATATGGATTGCATTCCTAAATTCAAGTTAAATGTTATGTATATAACTGTATACATATCAATACAGTTTGAAAAGGTGTGATTCATATAGATATGTTACTTTGTTGGAATATTCTCTAGATATAGGTATAATAGAGAGAGATATTCTTTTTCTATAGTGATGATCAGTATATGAATCTTGGAAGAGGGCAACAATTAGTTGTCTTTAATATAGGTACAAATTAATGTGATAACATATATAAATACCTATGTATAGGAAGAGAGCTTTAATTGTATTAGACAGATTTAGACTAAAAACGCCTGTATGTCTAGGTCTATATTTAGACCCTCTGGATGTAAACTTGTTTTTTTTTTAATTATTTTTATTAAAGAACTACAGGTACAATTAATTAAATGCATACATGGACATGTCAAATCACAGCAACATTTCAGTTCATATCATGGATACTGTCAGAACTGGCACAGTCTTTATAAGAAAATGTAAAGAAGAAGGGTAGCAGCTCATTTTCATAAAGTATGACACATATGTATTCTGCTATGTTAGGATTAGAGCATTGTTAACATGAACCAATCCACACATTGAGGACCATATCAACAGCAGTTGATTGTTATCTCATATTGCACCTGCACCCCTTAATTTTTTAATATTAATTCAAACAACACAACACTTAACAAAACAAGAACATAAAACTCACAAAACTAAACATGTAAACTAATCAAAGCCACACATATCCCAGGTAAATTCAGAGGTATGTTAACAGCTGCCTAATAGGAGACAAACATGTTGATGTTTGGACATAATCCCCAGCTGAACATGTATGGGAGACATCAGTATAAAAATTGTTTTAGGTATACATCTGTACCACAGTGTTAGGATTTTTGTTACTTATTTCTTTCCCTCTTTTCTTTTATTAGGAGACCACCCTGGAGTGAGTGTGCTATTTCCAATATTCATGCCGTCATAAAAGTTAAGGATTAAAAAGGGTGTTACCACTGGTGTTCCAGAGGGATTTAGTAGAGGTTTAACCTGAAGGGGTATTAGGATACTAAGATAACGCCTAATTGAGATGGAAACGTGTAGGTTTGCCTCTGGGCTTAGTATGGTGAGCCGAGTTGCGGTATAAACAGCGCTTCTTCTACAATGCCTTGAATATGTAAAGGGACTTGTATAAGAATAACCCTCTTAAGCTAGGATATAATAAATTCTGTCAAATCTCTGGGAGAGTATTCACAATGCAATCTCTCATAGATGCAGCATGTCAAGTCTGCAAGTCATTTGTAGGAAGTAGTATACTTAGTTAAGAACTGTCACTAGCAAATGGCAATGCTGAATGGTAGATTAGTAGCCAAGTGAGGTTGGATTTAAAAGGTAGGACTATATAAGTAAAACTATATATAGTATGTTTAGTGTGGGTTGGAGCACTAATTACTAGCTGGTTATGTTGCCTTTGAATTCAGCCTCCCTCAGTTTACATCCTGTACTTTATGTTTATGCTGTTAACTCAGAAGAAGCCAGAACTATAAAGAGCTGTTATGACACATTGGTAGTTAGGGTGCACAAGAATACAGAATATATATTTCAAGAAGAATTCTATGTATCCAGGGGAGCTGCGTGAAAATCAAACAAAACTTAGAGCATTGCAGTGTGCCCTGCGGGAAAAAAGAGAAAAAAACAAACAAACAAAAAAACGTCTAAAAATAGCAAATTGCAAGGCTTAGCCTAGTCACAGACGTATCTGCAAGCGAACATAAGTAAATTGGCCACACTGCATATGAACCGTTTCTGCTACGATGTAAGTGACTGCCTTAATCTAAAAAGAGCATATAATTAGTTATGACATAAAGACTGCACTGTAAGCAACCCCAACTTAACGTAGTATAACTATTGCAGTCAACCAATCGTAGAGGAGTGGTTGCCAGAGGAACAAATCGGCTTGAACTTGTTAAAGACCCCTAAGGCAAACAAAGCAAGGACAACAATTTAAAATACCCAACATATTTACATAGTAAGTGGCTTCAATTTGAGAAAGAAAAAAAAAAAAAAATGTGAAGTTCTGCATATCCCTATATTTTATCCAGTTTGATGGGGCCAGTCAGTTGAAGAAACAAATAAACAAAAACCCTGTGAAGTTCTGCATAACCCTATATTTTATCCAGTTTGATGGGGCCAGTCAGTTGAAGAAACAAATAAACTAAAAACCCTGTGAAGTTCTGCATATCCCTATATTTTATCCAGTTTGATGGGGCCAGTCAGTTGAAGAAACAAATAAACAAAAACCCTGTGAAGTTCTGCATAACCCTATATTTTATCCAGTTAGATGGGGCCAGTCCAAACTTGAGAAGCGGTAGACCAAACACCATCGGAGTCAGCCCATGTGCGGTCCTCCCATTCTATCCGATACCAACCTTACCCTGAGTCAGCGGTTAACGGGAAGGGTCCGACAGCCAGCCAGCATGACACACAAAGCTACGTGTGAAGAACAGCTCCCCCGAAAGAAAGAAAGAGCCGTGAGTACCGAAGGAAGTGTGCAAATGTATCGTCCTCACATGTCTTGTAAGCAGGTTGGTACATTGAGGTCAGCTTGATGCAAAGTTCTAGGAGATGGGCCTGTAGCGGGTCAGCTGAGCAAGACAGTAGAGAACAGACTCCACTCTTCTCTTGAATAGTGCCGGTTGATGTCACGTGAGAAGTGTCGGGCTCCGTCAGCTCTTGCAAAAGGTTTGGTAATGTGCTGATGCCATTTGTTCCCCTAGCATCCAAAATGGCATTCATTGCCTCTGGTGTCGAGATTGGCGCCAACTCTTTCATGTTACCTTGCCGAGATCTGCCATCAGGGGTCTGGGCCAATCTCAGCCGAATTGCTTCACTTAGGCTTGAGCACTGAGCAATGAGTGAGTCAAATAGGGGTGAGAATATGCCTGATATATCAGTCAGCACCGTTTCCACTGCACACTGCATGATTGTAGCGAGGATGTGCAATGATTACCGTCAGCACGGCAAAATCTTAATATTTCTTTAATGTGCCTTCCGGGGTAGAAGAGATGTATGTTCTTCTATTCGTTATAAGTTCCCGGACAGCTTACTCTGTCAAGAGAGGCACGAATGGCTAAAGATAGTGGCCAATATTTGGGATAATCCAAGTTTTTCAGCAGAGCTAAACCAACCTGCCACCATCTTAGGATGCCGTCCACCGGAAGTCCTGGATGTAAACTTTTTAGAGTATAGATCCAGAAGGTTTCCCTTTTCCTAAGTTTTATTAGTCTACTATGATCTAATTTATTAGGGGGAATCCATTTGATCACTTTCACTGTTAGGCCTGCTGGATTACTATTATGCTCTACTCTAAAATGCTCTTAAACACTATCACCGAGATTACGAGTTTTGCAGGTAACAGGGGTGCGTTGCTAACGAGTAGTTTTTTCTCACCGCTCACTTAAGACAACGCTGGTATTACGTTTTTTTTTAAACCCAGTGTTAGCCGCAAAAAGGTGAGCGTAGAGCAAAATTTAGCTTAACACCTGCAAAAAAAGCAGCGTTCAGCTTCTAACGCAGCCCCATTGATTCCTATGGGGAAATAAAAGTTATGTTTACACCTAACACCCTAACATGAACCGCCGAACCCTACATTATATTTATTAACCTCTAATCTGTTGCCCCCAATGTCTCCACAACCTAACTACATTTATTAAACCCTAATCTGCCGCCCCCAACGTTGCCACCACTATAATAAATATATTAACCCCTAAACCTAAGTCTAACCCTAACGTCCCCTTAACTTAAATATAATTTAAATAAATTGAAATAAAATTACTACAATTAACTAAATAATTCCTATTTAAAACTAAATACTTACCGATAAAATAAACCCTAAGATAGCTACAATATAACTAATAGTTACATTTGTATCTATCTTAGGGTTTATTTTTATTTTACAGGCAACTTTGTATTTATTTTAACTAGGTATATTAGTTATTAAATAGTTATTAACTACTTAATAACTTCCTAGTTAAAATAAATGCAAATATACCTGTAAAATAAATCCTAACCTAAATTACAATTACATCTAGCACTACACTATCATTAATTAAATTACCTAAACTAACCTGTACCTGCCAGACTCGTATTACCAGCGGCCGTTAAAAAGCAGCGTTGGGACCTCTCAACGCTGCTTTTTAAGGCTAACGCAAGACTCGTAATCTAGCCGTATGATTTTCAAATGAGTTTGATGCCAAAGAATGGCAAGCTTTAATATTATAAGAAAATTATATACTACATAATGTAGTCCCTAGGGGACTTAGAATCTTCAAATGTCCTGCTTTCGATCTGGAAGAGGTGGAGTTAAGTACAGAGTGGGCCCAAATCTTACATGACTGCTCTATTAAATTAATAAAATTACTGATAAAATATTGAGAAATGAAATAAGAAAAAGTCAAAAGTGAACTAGAAATAGCTGTTAAATTAGTACAACCATATACAAATGAACAAACATGGAAAGAATTCAATGTAAATATTAAAAAAAGAGTTGAGAACTTTGATAAAGAACAGTCCACTAACAAGGTTAAGAAATTGAAAAGAGACCTAGAGGATTACAAAAATAATGTAGTCTACAGTTATAAAAATAAAACTGAAGATACATTTTTATTATCTAAAAAGAGGAGCAAGTACAGGTTGAAGAGGGGAAAACAACTAGAACCCCCACTTATCATAAAGTTGACAAGAACAATTATTATAAATACAATAACAATAAGAAAAGCAATAATCAAGGTTTTAAATACAGCCATAATAACCAATACAATCAACACCAGGGATATAATAAAGATAAGGGATCCCATTTTGCAAATTATGGCCAATAAGAAAAAACAAGAATAAATAGTAATAAGGGTAATACACATAGGAACCATTCAAATGGTCACTATGACAACCATGTCACATTTCACAATAGATATGACCCCCTTAGAGATAATATCCAAAATGATAACTGGGAGGGACAGGGGGCAAAACCCAAATTACCTTGGCGCCAACACCAAAAGGAACATCATTTTTAAGAGGCACGCCCCTGGGAACAGAGGAAACCACAAAGAAACAGGCACCAAAACAGTGCAACAGAACAGGAAATGCAAAGAAATCTAAAAAGGCGTTTAGATTCATATGAGGAAACAGGGGAGGAAAGAGAAATAGAAGACAAAACAGAAAAAGATGGAGATAGAGAATTGCAAAAAAAGATATATTCAATCTCTCAAGTAAAACATTCACTGAGAATGATTATATGCTTTTAAGCAAAGGACTAAATTTTGCCCCTAAAACATTTGCTAACAAATTCGAAACTTTTATGGACATTCAGAAATTGATCAGTAAATTAACGTTACAACGTTACTTTCTGATTAAAAATAAAAATGTTCCAGATAAGGGAAATATTCATCATAATTATGATCATAATGATGTCTCTTTATTTCTAACTTTAAGAGACCTGGAAAATGAAAAAGGTGTTGGTAATCAAGATATTATGGAAGAAATATTAGAATTTAGTATACATGAAGAACACTCTACAATTATACATAGTGGTTTGAGCGCAGCAAAAAGAATTCACCTTCCGAAGGTTGATTCTTTCACCACCCTGCCATTTTCGGAATCCACCGGGATGCAGCGAAGGCAAACGGAGCTTAAAAAAACAAACAAAAACGAACCTTCCACACAAAGTATTAACACATACACCGCAAACCCACACATCACAAAATAATAAAGTAATGAACCCCTTAATCCCTTAACTGTCAACTACCCACATCACAATAAGCCTAATTACCCTTTTAACCCCTAAACCGCAAAACCCCCACATCGCAATAAACATAATTAACCTATTACCCCCTTAACCGCAAACCCCCCACATGGCAATAAACCTATTTACCCTATTAACCCCTAAACCGCAAAACCCCCACACCGCAATAAACCTAATTACCCTATTAACCCCTAAACAGCAAAATCCCCACATCACAATAAACATAATTAACCTATTAACCCCTAAACCGCAAAACCCCCACATTGCAATAAACCTATTTACCCTATTAACCCCTAAACCGCAAAACTCCCACATCGCAATAAACCTAATTAACCTATTAACCCCTTAAACCGCCAAAACCCACAACGCAAAAAACTAATTAAATTACTAAGCCCCCTAACCTAACACCCCCTAACCTAACACCCCCTAAATTAACACAAATTACCTAAACTAAAAAATACTAAAGTTACAAAAAATAAAAAAAGCTAAAATTACAAAAAAATAAAAAAGGCTAACATTACAGAAAATAAAAAAAAACAAATCACCAAAGTTTACAAAGTTAAACCTAATCCGTATGAAAATAAAAAAGCACCCCAAAATAAAAACACCCCCTAATCTAAGAATAAACTGCCAGTAGCCCTTAAAATGGCTTTTTGCAGGGCATTGCCCCAAGATAAACAGCTCTTTTACATTAAAAATACACAAAGTCCCCCCTAACAGTAAAACCCCCCACCCACCAAACCCCCCAAAATAAAAAACCTAACACTAAAAAACCTAAACTACCCATTGCCCTGAAAAGGGCATTTGTTGGGCATTGTTGGGCATTTAGCTCTTTTATGAAATGCCCACCCTAATCTAAATAACCCCTCAAAAAAATAAAAATAAAAACCTAAGTCTAAACCCCAGGTTGGTACTCACTGTTGATGAAGTCCGGTGGAGAAGGTCCTGTCCCATGCGGGGAAGTCTTCTTCCAAGCAGTGACCTCTTCTTTTTTCTTCCAGGAACTATACGGTGTGGAGCGGAGCTGAAGACCGATGACCACGGAGCTGAAGACTGGCGACCCTGGAACTGAAGACCAGCGAACACAGAGCCATGGAGCGTGGAGGATCCTCTTCATACGATTCACTGGATAGTGAATTCAAGGTACGCGATTAAAGATGGTGTCCCTTGAATTCCTATTGGCTGATTTGATTCTTCAAATTCAAATCAGCCAATAGAATGAGAGCTACTGAAATTCTATTGGCTGATTTGAATTCACTATCCAGTGTACGGCGGCGATCATAAAAAGAGAATCCTCCACACTCCATGACTCCGTGGTCGCCGGTCTTCAGTTTCAGGGTCGCCGGTCTTCAGTTCCAGGATCGCCGGTCTTCAGTTCCAGGGTCGCCGGTCTTCAGCTCCGCGGTCGTAGGTCTTCAGCTCCGCACCGGATTTTCCTGGAATAAGAAAGAAGAGATCGCCGCTTGGAAGAAGATTTCACCTCATGGGACAGGACCTTCTCCGCCGGACTTCAGGAACGGTGAGTACCAACCTGGGGTTAGACTTAAAATTTTTAATTTTTTTTTATTTTTTTTTAATTTAGATTAGGGTGGGCATTTTGTAAAAGAGTTAAATACCATTTTAAGGGCAATGCCCAACAAATGCCCTTTTCAAGGCAATGGGTATTTAGGTTTTTTAGTGTTAGGTTTTTTATTTTAGGGGGTTTGGTGGGTGGGGGGTTTTACTGTTAGGGTTTTTTTGTGTGTATTTTTAATGAAAAAGAGCTGTTTATCTTGCGGCAATGCCCTGCAAAAAGCCCTTTTAAGAGCTACTGGTAGCTTATTCTTAGAGTAGGGGGTGTTTTTATTTTGTGGGGGCTTTTTTATTTTTATAAGGATTAGGTATAATTTTTTTAAAAAATTTATAATTTTGTTTTTTTATTTTCCTGTAATAACATAATTTATGTAAGAACCTACCTGATAAATTCATTTCTTTCATATTGGCAAGAGTCCATGAGCTAGTGACATATGGGATATACAATCCTACCAGGAGGGGCAAAGTTTCCCAAACCTCAAAATGCCTATAAATACACCCCTCACCACACCCACAATTCAGTTTAACAAATAGCCAAGCAGTGGGGTGATAAAGAAAGGAGTAGAAAGCATCAACAAAGGAAATTTGGAAATAATTGTGCTTTATACAAAAAAATCATAACCACCATAAAAAGGGTGGGCCTCATGGACTCTTGCCAATATGAAAGAAATGAAAATTAAAAATTATATTTTCTTTCATGTAATTGGCAAGAGTCCATGAGCTAGTGACATATGGGATATCAATACCCAAGATGTGGAATCTTCCACTCAAGAGTCACTAGAGAGGGAGGGAAAGAATAAAAACAGCCATATTCCGCTGAAAAATTAATCCACAACCCAAAACAAAAATAAGTTTATTTAATCTTTGAAAGAAAAAAACTTAAATCAAAAGCAGAAGAATTAAACTGAAACAGCTGCCTGAAGAACTTTTCTACCAAAAACTGCTTCCGAAGAAGCAAATACATAAAAACGGTAGAATTTAGTAAATGTATGCAAAGAGGACCAAGTCGCCGCTTTGCAAATCTGATCAACCGAAGCTTCATTCTTAAAAGCCCACGAAGGGGAAACTGATCTAGTAGAATGAGCTGTAATTCTCTGAGGCAGGGCCTGACCCGACTCCAAATAGGCTTGATGAATCAAAAGTTTCAACCAAGAAGCCAAGGAACTAGCAGAAGCCTTCTGACCTTTCCTAGGACCAGAAAATAAAACAAGTAGACTAGAAGTCTTCCTGAAATCTTTAGTAGCTTCCACATAATATTTCAAAGCTCTTACCACATCCAAAGAATGCAAGGATCTCTCCAAAGAATTCTTAGGATTAGGACATAAGGAAGGGACAACAATTTCTCTGCTAATGTTGTTAGAATTCACAACCTTAGGTAAAAATTGAAAAGAAGAAAAATCAGAAAAGGAGACTCACAAGAAAGAGCAGATAGCTCAGAAACTCTTCTAGCAGAAGAGATAGCCAAAAGGAACAACACTTTCCAAGAAAGTAGTTTAATGTCTAAAGAATGCATAGGCTCAAATTGAGGAGCCTGTAGCGCCTTCAGAACCAAATTAAGACTCCAAGGAGGAGAAATTGATTTAATGACAGGCTTAATACGAACTAAAGCCTGTACAAAACAGTGAATATCAGGAAGTATAGCAATCTTTCTGTGAAATAAAACAGAAAGAGCGGAGATTTGACCTTTCAAGGAACTTGCAGACAAACCCTTATCCAAATCATCCTGAAGGAACTGTAAAATTCTAGGAATTCTAAAACTCTATAATAAATCTTTCTAGAGACAGATTTACGAGCTTGTAACATAGTATTAATCACTGAGTCAGAGAAACCTCTATGACTTAGAACTAAGCGTTCAATTTCCACACATTCAAATTTAATGATTTGAGATCCTGATGGAAAAACGGACCTTGAGATAGTAGGTCCGGCCGTAACGGAAATGGCCAAGGCGGGCAACTGGACATCCGCACCAGATCCGCATACCAAAACCTGTGTGGCCAAGCTGGAGCCACCAGCAACACAAAAGACTGTTCCATGATGATTTTGGAGATCACTCTTGGAAGAAGAACTAGAGGCGGGAAGATGTAAGCAAAATGATAACACCAAGGAAGTGTCAGTGCATCCACTGCTTCCGCCTGAACATCCCTGGACCTAGACAGGTATCTGGGAAGTTTCTTGTTTAGATGAGAGGCCATGAGATCTATCTCTGGAAGATCCCACATCTGAACAATCTGAGAAAACACATCTGGATGGAGAGAACACTCCCCTGGATGTAAAGTCTGGCGGCTGAGATAATCCGCCTCCCAATTGTCTACACCTGGGATATGCACCGCAGAGATTAGACAGGAGCTGGATTCGCCCAAGCAAGTATCCGTGATACTTCTTTCATAGCTTGGGGACTGTGAGTCCCACCCTGATGATTGACATAAGCCACAGTTGTGATATTGTCTGTCTGAAAACAAATGAACGGTTCTCTCTTTAGCAGAGGCCAAAACTGAAGAGCCCTGAAAATTGCACGGAGTTCTAAAATATTTATTGGTAATCTCGCCTCTTGAGATTTCCAAACCCCTTGTGCTGTCAGAGATCCCCAAACAGCTCCCCAACCTGAAAGACTCGCATCTGTTGAGATTGGCCGAACAAAAGAGGCCCCTTGAACTAAACGATGGTGATCTATCCACCATGTCAGAGAGTGTCGTACATTGGGATTCAAGGATATTAATTGTGATATCTTTGTACAATCCCTGCACCATTGATTCAGCATGCAAAGCTGTAGAGGTCTCATGTGAAAATGAGCAAAGGGGATCGCGTCCGATGCTGCAGTCATGAGACCTAAAACTTCCATGCACAAAGCCACTGAAGGGAATGACTGAGACTGAAGGTGCCGGCATGCTGCGACCAAATTTAAACGTCTCTTGTCTGTTAGAGACAGAGTCATGGACACTGAATCTATCTGGAAACCTAAAAAGGTAACCCTTGTCTGAGGAATCAAGAAACTTTTTGGTAAATTGATCCTCCAACCATGTTTCCGAAGAAACAACACTAGTTGATTCGTGTGAGATTGTATGTAAAGACTGAGCTAGTACCAAGATATCGTCCAAATAAGGAAACACCGCAATACCCTGTTCTCTGATTACAGATAGTAGGGCACCCAGAACCTTTGAAAAGATTATTGGAGCTGTTGCTAGGCCAAATGGAAGAGCAACAAATTGGTAATGCTTGTCTAGAAAAGAGAATCTCAGAAACTGATAGTGTTCTGGATGAATCGGAATATGAAGGTATGAATCCTGCAAGTCTATTGTGGACATATAATGTCCTTGCTGAACAAAAGGCAGAATAGTCCTTATAGTGACCATCTTGAAAGTTGGTACTCTTACATAACGATTCAAAATTTTCAGATCCAGAACTGGTCTGAACAAATTTTCTTTCTTTGGTACAATGAATAAGTTTGAATAAAACCCCCAAACTTGTTCCTGAGGAGGAACTGGCATGATTACCCCTGAAGACTCTAGGTCTGAAACACACTTCAGAAAAGCCTGAGCTTTTACTGAATTTACAGGGATGCGTGAGAGAAAAAATCTTCTCACAGGAGGTCTTACTTTGAATCCTATTCGATACCCTTGAGAGACAATGCTCTGAATCCAATGATTTTGGACAGATTTTATCCAAAAATCCTTGAAACACCTTAATCTGCCCTCTACCAGCTGAGCTGGAATGAGGGCCGCACCTTCATGCGGATTTAGGGGCAGACTTTGGTTTCCTAAATGGCTTGGATTTATTCCAATTTGAGGAAGGCTTCCAACTGGAAGCAGATTCCTTGGGAGGAGGATTGAGTTTTTGTTCTTTATTCTGACAAAAGTAATGAAAACGGTTAGAAGCCTTAGATTTACCCTTAGGTTTTTTATCCTGAGGCAAAAAAACTCCTTTTCCTCCAGTGATAGTTGAAATAATAGAATCCAACTGAGAACCAAATAAATGATTACCTTGGAAAGAAAGAGATAGTTATCTAGATTTAGATGTCATATCAGCATTCCAAGATTTAAGCCACAAAGCTCTTCTAGCTAATACAGCTAAAGACATGGATCTAACATCAATTTTGATAATATCAAAAATGGCATCACAAATAAAATGATTAGCATGTTGCAGTAAGCGAACAATGCTAGATATGTCAAAATCCAATTCATGTTGCGCTAAATTTTCCAACCAGAAAGTTGATGCAGCCGCAACATCACCCAAAGAAATAGCAGGTCTGAGAAGATGACCTGAATATAAATAGGCCTTCCTTAGATAAGATTCAAGCTTCCTATCTAAAGGATCCTTAAAGGAAGTGCTATCTTCCATAGGAATAGTGGTACGTTTAGCAAGAGTAGAAATAGCCCCATCAGCTTTGGGGATCTTTTCCCAAAACTCTATAGATTTTGCTGGTAAAGGATACAATCTCTTAAACCTTGAAGAAGGAATAAAGGAAGTACCTGGCTTATTCCATTCCCTAGAAATCATATCAGAAATAGCCTCAGGAATGGGAAAAACGACTGGGGAAACCACAGGAGGTTTAAAAACAGCATTTAAACGTTTATTAGACTGAACATCAATAGGACTGGTTACCTCAATATCCAAAGTAATTAACACTTCTTTTAATAAAGAACGCATATACTCTATTCTAAATAAATAAGTAGATTTGTCAGTGTCAATATCTGAGGAAGGATCTTCTGTTTCAGATAGATCCTCATCAGAAGAGGATGAATTATTATGTTGCTGGTCATTTGAAATTTCATCAGCTAAATGAGAAGTTTTAAAAGACCTTTTACGTTTATTAGAAGGTGGAAATGCAGACAAAGCCTTCATAATAGAATCAGAAACAAATTCTTTAAAATTGACAGGTATATCATGCACATTAGAAGTTGAAGGAACTGCAACTGGCAATGTACTATTACTGATAGAAACACTATCTGCATGTAAAAGTTTATCATGACAACTATTACAAATGACATTCGGTGGAATAATTTCTACAATTTTACAACAAATGCACTTAGGTTTGGTAGAACCGATGTCAGGCAGCAATGTTCCAGCAGAAACTTCAGAGGCAGGATCAGATTGGGACATCTTGCTCAATGTAAGAGAAAAAACAACATATAAAGCAAAATTATCTATTTCCTTAAATGACAGTTTCAGGAATGGGAAAAAATGCAAAAGCATAGGCCTCTTGATAGAGAAGAAAGCAGGAGGCAAACATCAATGGGGTATTGAAATAATGAAAACAATTTGGCGCCAAGTATGACTCACAATGTAACGTAAACTTCTTTTGGTGCCAAAAATGACCGGAAATGACACACCTGCGTCACTAATGACGCCGCCGTGTGAAAGGTCTCGGCGTCACGTATGACGCCGGAAATGATGAAGTTGCGTCATAAACGTATCTTTTCGTGCCAAAAATGACGCAATAAAGTCTAGCATTTGACGCACCCGCGGGCCTAACACCCGCAATTGCAAAAGTAGTCAAATTGAAAAAAGACTAAACCCCAGGTTAGAAATAAATTTCTTAAAGTGTTTACATTCCCAAATATGAAACTGACAGTCTGCAGAAGGAAATACATGAACCTGACTCATGGCAAATATAAGTACAATACATATATTTAGAACTTTATATAATTTGCAAAAAGTGCCAAACCATAGCTGAGAGTGTCTTAAGTAATGAAAACATACTTACCAAAAGACACCCATCCACATATAGCAGATAGCCAAACCAGTACTAAAACAGTTATTAGTAGAGGTAATGGTAAATTGAGAGTATATCGTCGATCTGAAAAGGGAGGTAGGAGATGAATCTCTACGACCGATAACAGAGAACCCATGAAAAAGACCCCCATTAGAGAAATCATTGTATTCAATAGGTGATACTCCCTTCACGTCCCTCTGACATTCGCTGTACTCTGAGAGGAATCGGGCTTCAACAATGCTGAGAAGCGCATATCAACGTAGAAATCTTAGCACAAACTTACTTCACCACCTCCATAGGAGGCAAAGTTTGTAAAACTGAATTGTGGGTGTGGTGAGGGGTGTATTTATAGGCATTTTGAGGTTTGGGAAACTTTGCCCCTCCTGGTAGGATTGTATATCCCATATGTCACTAGCTCATGGACTCTTGCCAATTACATGAAAGAAATTAGATTTTTTTTTTCTGTAATTTTAGATTAATTTAAATTTAGGTTTAATTTTTTTAATTTTTGGGGGTTAGACTTAGGTTTTTTTTTTTAAATATTGGGGTTTTTTAGATTAGGGATGGGCAGCAAAAGAGCTGAATGCCCTTTTCAGGGCAATGGATACTTTAGGTTTTTTAGTGTTAGGTTTATTTATTTTGAGGGGTTTGGTCGGTGGTGGGATTTACTGTTAGGGGGGACTTATAATTTTTGGTAACTGCAAAAGAGCTATTTAACTTAGGGCAATGCCCTACAAAAAGCCCTTTTAAGAGCTATTGGTAGATTAGCATTAGATTAGGGGGTGTTTTTATTTTGGGGGGGCTTTTTTATTTTCATAGGGATAAGGTTTTATTTGTATTTTTGGGGGGTTTTAGACTTACGGCTGGATTTAGAGTTTTGTCGGTAAAGACCCGCGTAGCTAACGCTGCTTTTTTCCCAACGCACCTTTCCAACAACGCTGGTATTTAGATTTGTCTGAGGGGCTTCGTTAGGCTCAAAAAAGGGTGCATTGAGCCTAACTTAGCTCCACTTCAACTCTCAATACCAGCATTGCTTACGGTAGCAGTAAGCTGGGAAAACGTGCTCGTGCACGATATCCCCATAGGAAACAATGGGGCTGAGCTGGCTGGAAAAAAAACTAACACCTGCAAAAAAGCAGCGTTCAGCTCCTAACACAGCCCCATTGTTTCCTATGGGGAAACACTTTCTAAGTCTGCACCTAACACCCTAACATGAACCCCGAGTCTAAACACCCCTAACCTTACACTTATTAACCCCTAATCTGCCACCCCCGACATCGCTGACCCCTGCATATTATTATTAACCCCTAATGTTCCGCTCCGGACACCGCCGCAACCTACATTATCCCTATGAACCCCTAATCTGCTGCCCCTAACATCGCCAACCCCTATATTATATTTATTAACCCCTAATCTGCCCCCCCAACTTCGCCGCAACCTTACCTACACTTATTAACCCCTAATCTGCCGACCGGACCTCGCCGCCACTATAATAAATGTATTAACCCCTAAACCACCACACTCCCTCCTCGCAAACACTAGAATAAATAGTATTAACCCCTAATCTGCCCTCCCTAACATCACCGCCACCTACCTACAATTATTAACCCCTAATCTCCCGCTCGCACCGTCGCCGCTACTATAATAAAGTTATTAACCCCTAAACATAACTCTAACCCTAACACCCCTCTAACATAAATAGAATTTATATTAAACCAAATAATATTCCTATAATTAACTAAAATAATCCTATTTAAAACTAAATACTTGCCTATAAAATAAACCCTAATATAGCTACAATATAGTTAATAATTACATTGTAGCTATTTTAGGATTTATATTTATTTTACAGGCAACTTTGTATTTATTTTAACTAGGTACAATAGCTATTAAATAGTTAATATCTATTTAATAGCTACCTAGTTAAAATAAATACAAAATTACCTGTAAAATAAATCCTAACCTAAGTTACAATTAAACCTAACACTACACTATCATTAAATAAATTAAATAAATTACCTACAATTACCTACAATTAAATAAACTATTCTATAATACAAAAAAAACCAAACACTAAATTACAAAAAATAAAAAAGAATTACAAGCAGTTTAAACTACCTAATCTAAGCCCCCTAATAAAATAAAAAATCCCCCCAAAATAAAAAATTCCCTACCCTTTTCTAAAATACAAAAGTAATCAGCTCTTTTACCAGCCCTTAAAAGGGCTTTTTGCGGGGCATGCCCCAAAGTAATCAGCTCTTTTGCCTGGAAAAAAAAATACAACCCCCCCAACATTAAAACCCACCACCCACATACCCCTACTCTAACCCACCCAAACCCCCCTTAAATAAACCTAACACTACCCCCCTGAAGATCTCCCTACCTTGAGTCGTCTTCACCCAGCTGGGCCGAAGTCTTCATCCGATGGGGCAGAAGAGGACATCCAGACTGGCAGAAGTCTTCATCCTATCCGGGCAGAAGAGGACATCCGGACTGGCAGACATCTTCATCCAAGCGGCATCTTCTATCTTCATCCATCCGGAGCGGAGCCATCTTCTTCCCAGCCGACGCGGATCCATCCTCTTCAACCGATGCCTACTCGCCGAATGAAGGTTCCTTTAAATGACGTCATCCAAGATGGCGTCCCTCGAATTCCAATTGGCTGATAGGATTCTATCAGCCAATCGGAATTAAGGTAGGAAAAATCTGATTGGCTGATTCAATCAGCCAATCAGATTCAAGTTCAATCCGATTGGCTGATCCAATCAGCCAATCAGATTGAGCTCACATTCTATTGGCTGATCGGAACAGCAAATAGAATGCAAGCTCAATCTAATTGGAATCTAATTGGAATTCGAGGGACGCCATCTTGGATAACGTCATTTAAAGGAACCTTCATTCGGCGAGTAGGCGTCGGTTGAAGAGGATGGATCCGCTTCGGCTGGGAAGAAGATGGCTCAGCTCTGCTCCGGATGGATGAAGATAGAAGATGCCGCTTGGATGAAGATGTCTGCCGGTCCGGATGTCCTCTTCTGCCCAGATAGGATGAAGACTTCTGCCGGTCTGGATGTCCTCTTCTGCCCCATCAGATGAAGACTTCGGCCCGGCTGGGTGAACACGACTCAAGGTAGGGAGATCTTCAGGGGGGTAGTGTTAGGTTTATTTAAGGGGGGTTTGGGTGGGTTAGAGTAGGGGTATGTGGGTGGTGGGTTTTAATGTTGGGGGGGTTGTATTTTTTTTTACAGGCAAAAGAGCTGATTACTTTGGGGCATGCCCCGCAAAAAGCCCTTTTAAGGGCTGGTAAAAGAGCTGATTACTTTTGTATTTTAGAATAGGGTAGGGAATTTTTTATTTTGGGGGGATTTTTTATTTTATTAGGGGGCTTAGATTAGGTGTAATTAGTTTAAACTGCTTGTAATTCTTTTTTATTTTTTGTAATTTAGTGGGGGGGGGTTTGTATTATAGAATAGTTTATTTAATTGTAGGTAATTTATTTAATTAATTTAATGATAGTGTAGCGTTAGGTTTAGTTGTAACATAGGTTAGGATTTATTATACAGGTAATTTTGTATTTATTTTAACTAGGTAGCTATTAAATAGATATTAACTATTTAATAGCTATTGTACCTAGTTAAAATAAATACAAAGTTGCCTGTAAAATAAATATAAATCCTAAAATAGCTACAATGTAATTATTAATTATATTGTAGCTATATTAGGGTTTATTTTATAGGTAAGTATTTAGTTTTAAATAGGATTATTTTAGTTAATTTTAGGAATATTATTTTGTTTAATATAAATTATATTTATGTTAGAGGGGTGTTAGGGTTAGGGTTAGAGTTATGTTTAGGGTTAATAACTTTATTATAGTAGCGGCGACGGTGCAGGCGGGAGATTAGGGGTTAATAATTGTAGGTAGGTGGCGGCAATGTTAGGGAGGGCAGATTAGGGGTTAATCAAATTTATTATAGTGTTTGCGAGGCGGGAGTGCGGCGGTTTAGGGGTTAATACATTTATTATAGTGGCGGCGAGGTCCGGTTGGCAGATTAGGGGTTAATAAGTGTAGTTAGGTAGCGGCGACGTTGGGGGGGGCAGATTAGGGGTTAATAAATATAATATAGGGGTCGGCGATATTAGGGGCAGCAGATTAGGGGTTCATAAGTATAACGTAGGTGGCGGCGATGTCCGGTCGGCAGATTAGGGGTTAAAATTTTTTATTAGAGTGGCGGCGATGTGGGGGGGCCTCGGTTTAGGGGTACATAGGTAGATTATGGGTGTTAATGTACTTTATAGCACAGTAGTTAAGAGCTTTATATTCACGCGTTAGCCCATAAAGCTCTTAACTACTGACTTTTTTCTGTGGCTGGAGTCTTGTCGGTAGAGGGTCTACCACTCACTTCTCCCAAGACTCCAAATACCAGCGTTAGGCAGATCCCATTGAAAAGATAGGATACACAATTGGCGTAAGGGGATCTGCGGTAGCCTGGAATCGCGGTAGGGAAGTGAGCGTTAGACCCTTTCCTGCCTGACTCTAAATACCAGCGGCCGGCCAAAAGCAGCGTTAGGACCCCTTAACGCTGCTTTTGACGGCTAACACAAATCTCTAAATCTAGCCGTTTGTTTTTTTTTATATTTTTTTTATATTATTTTAGATTAGAGATGGGCAGCAAAAGAGATGAATGTCCTTTTAAGGGCAATGCCCATACAAATGCCCTTTTCAGGGCCATGGATAGTTAAGGTTTTTTAGTGTTAGGTTTATTTATTTTGGGGGGGTTTGGTGGGTTTGTGGGTTTTACTGTTAGGGGGGACTTTTTTGTAACTGCAAAAGAGCTGTTTAACTTAGGGCAATGCCCTACAAAAAGCCCTTTTAACGGCTATTGGTAGTTCAGCATTAGATTAGGGGGTGTTTTTATTTTGGGGGGAGCTTTTTAATTTTCATAGGGATTAGGTTTAATTTTTTAACTTTTGATAAAAAAAATTTAACAACACATAGACTGCCCTCTGGGCAGGCTTACCAACTAGTAAAATATAATAAACAATTAGTTAACATCTTAACTAAAGCTAGGGAACAAAATATTATTAATAATGAAGAATATAATTATATCTATATCCCTAACCCGAAGGTGGCGATCTTTTACCACCTTCCTAAGGTCCATAAGGACAGACAAAATCCCTCGGGAAGACCAATCATCTCAGGGATAGGCTCGCTCTGTAGCAACCTTTCAAAATATATAGACCACTATCTACAACCTATAGTTGGTGTCACTAGAGCAAATATAAAGGATACCACATATGTCATTAAAGGACCAATCAACACAGTAGATTTGCATAATCAACAAATGCAAGATAACAAGATAATACAATAGCACTTAGTCTGAACTCCAAAGGAATAGTAGATTTTTTTTCTGACACTTTTAAAAGTTATGTCTATTTCTACTCCCCCTGTACCATGTGACAGCCATCAGCCAATCACAAATGCATACACGCTTATTCTGTGGATTCTTGCACATGCTCAATAGGAGCTGGTGACTCAAAAAGTTTATATATAAAAAGACTGTGCACTTTGTTTTATGGAAGTAAATTGGAAAGTTAATTAAAATTGCATGTTCTATTTGAATAATGAAAGTTTAATTTTGACTTGAGTGTCCCTTTAAGAAATTTGAGAACCAAAATTGGAATGAACACAATCTATGGATCACCTGTGATGTCACAGCTCTGTACACAAATATACCCCATAAAAAGGGTAAAATTGCTGTTCTTAACCAACTTAGCAAAACTAGTCAATTACTGGATAAACATATTGAATTTTTGGGAGAGGGCATTAATTATATTCTTAATCATAATTATTTATTTTTTCATGGTATTTTTTTATGAACAGGTTAATGGCACAGTGATGGGGACAACTTTTGCCCCATCCTATGCCAATTTATACATGGCAGAATTTGAAGACAATTATGTGTGGAAAAACAACCCATACAAAAATAATTTAATTAAATACCATAGGTTTATAGATGATATTATTGTCCTATAGGGAGGGGACTTGGTTGAAGCAGATAACTTTATAAAACATCTAAATAGCAACAATATGAATCTGACATTTACAAAACAATTAATAAGAAATAGATTGAGTTCCTGGACCTTATACTGTCCTCCCAATTAGATAAAATAATTGTCAGTAATTATAAAAAAACAACCGATAAAAATAGCTTCTTAAGAGCAAACAGTGGACATCTACAAACGTGGAAGCGAAACATACCCTATGGGCAGTTTCAAAGATTAAGAAGAAATTGCACAAATGTAGATGATTATAAAAATGAAGCCCAAATACTAACTGACAAATTGGTACAGAAAGGATATTCTGAATCAATGGTGGTTAGTGTCAATGAAAAAGTACTCAACATGAATAGATTAGATCTTTTAGAATATAAAAATAAAGACTTAAATTGTACCAAACTGAAAAATGAACAATCCAATAAAAAACATAATTTATGCTTACCTGATAAATTCCTTTCTTCTGTTGTGTGATCAGTCCACGGGTCATCATTACTTCTGGGATATAACTCCTCCCCAACAGGAAATGCAAGAGGATTCACCCAGCAGAGCTGCATATAGCTCCTCCCCTCTACGTCAGTCCCAGTCATTCGACCAAGAATCAACGAGAAAGGAGTAACCAAGGGTGAAGTGGTGACTGGAGTATAATTTAAAAGATATTTACCTGCCTTAAAACAGGGCGGGCCGTGGACTGATCACACAACAGAAGAAAGGAATTTATCAGGTAAGCATAAATTATGTTTTATTCTGTTATGTGTGATCAGTCCACGGGTCATCATTACATCTGGGATACCAATACCAAAGCAAAAGTACACGGATGACGGGAGGGATAGGCAGGCTCATTATACAGAAGGAACCACTGCCTGAAGAACCTTTCTCCCAAAAATAGCCTCCGAAGAAGCAAAAGTGTCAAATTTGTAAAATTTGGAAAAAGTATGAAGCGAAGACCAAGTTGCAGCCTTGCAAATCTGTTCAACAGAGGCCTCATTCTTAAAGGCCCAAGTGGAAGCCACAGCTCTAGTGGAGTGAGCTGTAATTCTTTCAGGAGGCTGCTGTCCAGCAGTCTCATAGGCTAAACGTATTATGCTACGAAGCCAAAAAGAGAGAGAGGTAGCAGAAGCTTTTTGACCTCTCCTCTGTCCAGAATAAACGACAAACAGGGAAGAAGTTTGGCGAAAATCTTTAGTTGCCTGCAAGTAGAACTTGAGGGCACGAACTACATCCAGATTGTGTAGAAGACGTTCCTTCTTCAAAGAAGGATTTGGACACAAGGATGGAACAACAATCTCTTGATTGATATTCCTGTTAGTGACTACCTTAGGTAAGAACCCAGGTTTAGTACGCAGAACTACCTTGTCTGAGTGAAAAATCAGATAAGGAGAATCACAATGTAAGGCTGATAACTCAGAGACTCTTCGAGCCGAGGAAATAGCCATTAAAAACAGAACTTTCCAAGATAACAATTTTATATCAATGGAATGAAGGGGTTCAAACGGAACACCCTGTAAAACGTTAAGAACTAAGTTTAAACTCCATGGCGGAGCAACAGCTTTAAACACAGGCTTGATCCTAGCTAAAGCCTGACAAAAGGCCTGGACGTCTGGATTTTCTGACAGACGCCTGTGTAACAAGATGGACAGAGCTGAAATCTGTCCCTTTAATGAACTAGCTGATAAACCCTTTTCTAAACCTTCTTGTAGAAAGGACAATATCCTAGCGATCCTAACCTTACTCCAGGAGTAACCTTTGGATTCGCACCAGTATAGGTATTTACGCCATATTTTATGGTAAATCCTTCTGGTAACAGGCTTCCTAGCCTGTATCAGGGTATCAATAACCGACTCAGAAAAACCACGTTTTGATAAAATCAAGCGTTCAATTTCCAAGCAGTCAGCTTCAGAGAAGTTAGATTTTGATGTTTGAATGGACCCTGTATCAGAAGGTCCTGTCTTAGAGGTAGAGACCAAGGCGGACAGGATGACATGTCCACTAGATCTGCATACCAAGTCCTGCGTGGCCATGCAGGCGCTATTAGAATCACTGATGCTCTCTCCTGTTTGATTTTGGCAATCAATCGAGGAAGCAGCGGGAAGGGTGGAAACACATAAGCCATCCCGAAGTTCCAAGGTGCTGTCAAAGCATCTATCAGAACCGCTCCCGGATCCCTGGATCTGGACCCGTAGTGAGGAAGTTTGGCGTTCTGGCGAGACGCCATGAGATCTATCTCTGGTTTGCCCCAACGTCGAAGTATTTGGGCAAAGACCTCCGGATGAAGTTCCCACTCCCCCGGATGAAAAGTCTGGCGACTCAAGAAATCCGCCTCCCAGTTCTCCACTCCCGGGATGTGGATTGCTGACAGGTGGCAAGAGTGAGACTCTGCCCAGCGAATTATCTTTGATACTTCCATCATTGCTAGGGAGCTTCTTGTCCCTCCCTGATGGTTGATGTAAGCTACAGTCGTGATGTTGTCCGACTGAAACCTGATGAACCCCCGAGTTGTTAATTGGGGCCAAGCCAGAAGGGCATTGAGAACTGCTCTCAATTCCAGGATGTTTATTGGAAGGAGACTCTCCTCCTGATTCCATAGTCCCTGAGCCTTCAGAGAATTCCAGACAGCGCCCCAACCTAGTAGGCTGGCGTCTGTTGTTACAATTGTCCAGTCTGGCCTGCTGAATGGCATCCCCCTGGACAGGTGTGGCCGATAAAGCCACCATAGAAGAGAATTTCTGGTCTCTTGATTCAGATTCAGAGTAGGGGACAAATCTGAGTAATCCCCATTCCACTGACTTAGCATGCACAATTGCAGCGGTCTGAGGTGTAGGCGTGCAAAAGGTACTATGTCCATTGCCGCTACCATTAAGCCGATCACCTCCATGCATTGAGCTACTGACGGGTGTTGAATGGAATGAAGGACACGGCATGCATTTTGAAGCTTTGTTAACCTGTCTTCTGTCAGGTAAATCTTCATTTCTACAGAATCTATAAGAGTCCCCAAGAATGGAACTCTTGTGAGAGGAAAAAGAGAACTCTTCTTTTCGTTCACTTTCCATCCATGCGACCTTAGAAATGCCAGAACTAACTCTGTATGAGACTTGGCAGTTTGAAAGCTTGAAGCTTGTATTAGAATGTCGTCTAGGTACGGAGCTACCGAAATCCCTCGCGGTCTTAGTACCGCCAGAAGGGCACCCAGAACCTTTGTGAAGATTCTTGGAGCCGTAGCCAATCCGAATGGAAGAGCTACAAACTGGTAGTGCCTGTCTAGGAAGGCAAACCTTAGATACCGGTGATGATCTTTGTGAATCGGTATGTGAAGGTAAGCATCTTTTAAATCCACTGTGGTCATGTACTGACCCTTTTGGATCATGGGTAAGATTGTCCGAATAGTTTCCATTTTGAACGATGGAACTCTTAAGAATTTGTTTAGAATCTTTAAATCTAAGATTGGCCTGAAAGTTCCCTCTTTTTTGGGAACCACAAACAGGTTTGAGTAGAACCCTTGTCCTTGTTCCGACCGCGGAACCGGATGGATCACTCCCATTAATAACAGATCTTGTACACAGCGTAGAAACGCTTCTTTCTTTATCTGGTTTGTTGACAACCTTGACAGATGAAATCTCCCTCTTGGGGGAGATAATTTGAAGTCTAGAAGGTATCCCTGAGATATGATCTCTAGCGCCCAGGGATCCTGAACATCTCTTGCCCAGGCCTGGGCGAAGAGAGAAAGTCTGCCCCCCACTAGATCCGGTCCCGGATCGGGGGCTCTCGGTTCATGCTGTCTTTGGGGCAGCAGCAGGTTTCCTGGCCTGCTTGCTCTTGTTCCAGGACTGGTTAGACTTCCAGCCTTGCCTGTAACGAGCAACAGCTCCCTCCTGTTTTGGTGCAGTGGAGGTTGATGCTGCTCCTGTTTTGAAATTCCGAAAGGGACGAAAATTAGACTGTCTAGCCTTAGCTTTGGCTTTGTCTTGAGGTAGGGCGTGGCCCTTACCTCCTGTAATGTCAGCGATAATTTCTTTCAAACCGGGCCCAAATAAAGACTGCCCCTTGAAAGGTATATTAAGTAATTTGGACTTAGAAGTAACATCAGCTGACCAGGATTTTAGCCACAGCGCCCTACGTGCCTGTATGGCGAATCCTGAGTTCTTAGCCGTAAGTTTGGTTAAATGTACTACGGCCTCCGAAATGAATGAACTAGCTAGTTTAAGGACTCTAAGCCTGTCCGTAATGTCGTCTAGCGTAGATGAACTAAGGTTCTCTTCCAGAGACTCAATCCAAAATGCTGCCGCAGCCGTAATCGGCGCGATACATGCAAGGGGTTGCAATATAAAACCTTGTTGAACAAACATTTTCTTAAGGTAACCCTCTAATTTTTTATCCATTGGATCTGAAAAAGCACAGCTATCCTCCACCGGGATAGTGGTACGCTTAGCTAAAGTAGAAACTGCTCCCTCCACCTTAGGGACCGTTTGCCATAAGTCCCGAGTGGTGGTGTCTATTGGAAACATCTTTCTAAATATTGGAGGGGGTGAGAACGGCACACCGGGTCTATCCCACTCCTTAGTAACAATTTCAGTTAGTCTCTTAGGTATAGGAAAAACGTCAGTACTCGCCGGTACCGCAAAGTATTTATCCAACCTACACAGTTTCTCTGGTATTGCAACGGTGTTACAATCATTGAGAGCTGCTAAGACCTCCCCTAGTAATACACGGAGGTTCTCCAATTTAAATTTAAAATTTGAAATATCTGAATCCAATCTGTTTGGATCAGAACCGTCACCTACAGAATGAAGCTCTCCGTCCTCATGCTCTGCAAGCTGTGACGCAGTATCAGACATGGCCCTAGTATTGTCAGCGCACTCTGTTCTCACCCCAGAGTGATCACGCTTGCCTCTTAGTTCTGGTAATTTAGACAAAACTTCAGTCATAACAGTAGCCATATCTTGTAATGTTATCTGTAATGGCCGCCCAGATGTACTAGGCGCCATAATATCACGCACCTCCCGGGCGGGAGATGCAGGTACTGCCGCGTGAGGCGAGTTAGTCGGCATAACTCTCCCCTCGCTGTTTGGTGAAATTTGTTCAAATTGTACAGATTGACTTTTATTTAAAGTAGCATCAATACAGTTAGTACATAAATTTCTATTGGGCTCCACCTTGGCATTGGAACAAATGACACAGATATCTTCCTCTGAGTCAGACATGTTTAACACACTAGCAATAAACTTGCAACTTGGTTATAATCTTTTTTAGCAAAAACGTACTGTGCCTCAAAGAGGTACTAAACGATTAAATGACAGTTGAAATAATGAACTGAAAAACAGTTATAGCATCAAACTTTAAAACAACACAACTTTTAGCAAAGGTTTGTTCCCATTAGTAAAATAACAATAATTAAATTTGACATAAAAATTACAGAGCAACGTTTTTATTCACAGTCAATATAAAATTCTCACAGCTCTGCTGAGAGAATCTACCTCCCTCCAAAGAAGTTTGAAGACCCCTGAGATCTGTCAGAGATGAACCGGATCATGCAGGAAATATAAGAGTAACTGACTGGAATTTTTTGATGCGTAGCAAAGAGCGCCAAAAACAGCCCCTCCCCCTCACACACAGCAGTGAAGAGAAACGAAACTGTCACAATTAAAACCAAACAACTGCCAAGTGGAAAATAATGCCCAAATATTTATTCACTCAGTACCTCAGAAATGTAAACGATTCTACATTCCAGCAAAAACGTTTAACATGATAAATACTTATTAAAAGGATTAGTGACTTTTAACAGAGTAGTTCCGGTGAAATACCATCCCCAGAATACTGAAGTGTATACATACATGTCATTATAACGGTATGGCAGGATTTTCTCATCAATTCCATTCAGAAAATAAAAACTGCTACATACCTCAATGCAGATTCATCTGCCCGCTGTCCCCTGATCTGAAGCTTTTACCTCCCTCAGATGGCCGAGAACAGCAATATGATCTTAACTACTCCGGTTAAAATCATAGTAAAAAACTCTGGTAGATTCTTCCTCAAACTCTGCCAGAGAAGTAATAACACGCTCCGGTGCTATTGTAAAATAACAAACTTTTGATTGAAGTCATAAAAACTAAGTATAATCACCATAGTCCTCTCACACATCCTATCTAGTCGTTGGGTGCAAGAGAATGACTGGGACTGACGTAGAGGGGAGGAGCTATATGCAGCTCTGCTGGGTGAATCCTCTTGCATTTCCTGTTGGGGAGGAGTTATATCCCAGAAGTAATGATGACCCGTGGACTGATCACACATAACAGAAGAAATAATGTTAGATTTATAACCACCTATAATGGAAACCATAAAGACATCCAAATAATTATAAATACACATTGGGGAATTCTATTAAAGGACCCCATTCTAAGAACCCACATAGATACAAAACCTCATATTGTCTACAAAAGAAATAATAATTTAAAAAACATGTTAGCACAAAGTAAACTAAGCGAATATAAAAAAGATCATAATATTAACATGTGGTTGAATTCTAAGAAATGATTAATCAAGTGTAGAAAGAAAGACTGTAGCACCTGCCCCTATGTTAACAGTGAGGAAATATTTTACAACTACAAGTTAAAATGATATAAATGTAAGAATACCTGTACTTGTGATAGCTCATATCTTGTGTATCAACTCACATCACATACAAAATGTTGAAAAATTTACATTGGAAGAACTAAGCATAAATTAAAATACAGGACACAAGAGCATATCAGAAATATTGAAAACTCATTTGAAAATCATACTGCTAGATTACGAGTCTTGCGTTAGCCTTAAAAAGCAGCGTTGAGAGGTCCCAACGCTGCTTTTTTCCTAACGCTGGTATTACGAGTCTTGCAGGTACAGATGTACCGCTCACTTTTTTGGTCAGGCTCGAAAATCCACTTACGTCAATTGCGTATCCTATATTTTCAATGGGATTTGCCTAACGCCGGTATTACGAGTCTTCCGAAAAGTGAGCGGTACAGCCTCTCCTGTCAACACTGATACCGCATTTAAAAGTCAGTAGTTAAGAATTTTATGGGCTAACGCCGTAGCATAAAACTCTTAACTAAAGTGCTAAAAAGTACACTAACACCCATAAACTATCTATTAACCCCTAAACCGAGGCCCCCCCCCCCACATCGCAAACACTAAAAAAAAAATGTAACCCCTAATCTGTTGAACCGGATATCGCCGCCACTATAAAAAATATATTAACCCCTAAACCGATGCACTCCCGCATCGCAAACACTAGTTACATTTTATTAACCCCTAATCTGCCATCCCTAACATCGCCGACACCTACCTACATTTATTGACCCCTAATCTGCCGCCCCCAACATCGCTGCAACTATATTAAATGTATTAACCCCTAAATCTAAGTCTAACCGTAAACCTTACACCCCCGAACTTAAATATAATTTAAATAAATCTAAACAAAATAACTATCATTAACTAAA
The DNA here is from genome assembly GCF_027579735.1 of Bombina bombina. Taxonomy (NCBI): domain Eukaryota; kingdom Metazoa; phylum Chordata; class Amphibia; order Anura; family Bombinatoridae; genus Bombina; species Bombina bombina. The sequence continues at coordinate 623,909,116 of NC_069501.1, forward strand.
TTGTTCCTATTTAAAACTAAATACTTACCTATAAAATAAACCCTATCGGCTAGATTTGGAGTTTGGCGGTAAAAGGGCTGTTAACGCTCCGCGGGTTTTTTTCTGGCCGCACCATAAATTTAACTCTGGTATCGAGAGTTCAAACAAATGCTGCGTTAGGCTCCAAAAAAGGAGCGTAGAGCATTTTTACCGCAAATACAACTCTCGATACCAGAGTTGCTTACGGACGCGGCCGGCCTCAAAAACGTGCTCGTGCACGATTCTCCCATAGGAAACAATGGGGCTGTTTGAGCTGAAAAAAAACCTAACACCTGCAAAAAAGCAGCGTTCAGCTCCTAACGCAGCCCCATTGTTTCCTATGGGGAAACACTTCCTACGTCTGCACCTAACACTCTAACATGTACCCCGAGTCTAAACACCCCTAGCCTTACACTTATTAACCCCTAATCTGCCGCCCCCGCTATCGCTGACCCCTGCATTACACTTTTAACCCCTAATCTGCCGCTCCGTAAACCGCCGCCACCTACGTTATCCCTATGTACCCCTAATCTGCTGCCCTAACATCGCCGACCCCTATGTTATATTTATTAACCCCTAATCTGCCCCCCACAACGTCGCCGACACCTGCCTACACTTATTAACCCCTAATCTGCCGAGCGGACCTGAGCGCTACTATAATAAAGTTATTAACCCCTAATCCGCCTCACTAACCCTATCATAAATAGTATTAACCCCTAATCTGCCCTCCCTAACATCGCCGACACCTACCTTCAATTATTAACCCCTAATCTGCCGACCGGAGCTCACCGCTATTCTAATAAATGTATTAACCCCTAAAGCTAAGTCTAACCCTAACACTAACACCCCCCCTAAGTTAAATATAATTTTTATCTAACGAAATAAATTAACTCTTATTAAATAAATGATTCCTATTTAAAGCTAAATACTTACCTGTAAAATAAATCCTAATATAGCTACAATATAAATTACATTTATATTATAGCTATTTTAGGATTAATATTTATTTTACAGGTAACTTTGTATTTATTTTAACCAGGTACAATAGCTATTAAATAGTTAAGAACTATTTAATAGTTACCTAGTTAAAATAATTACAAATTTACCTGTAAAATAAATCCTAACCTAAGTTATAATTAAACCTAACACTACCCTATCAATAAATTAATTAAATAAAATACCTACAATTACCTACAATTAACCTAACACTACACTATCAATAAATTAATTAAACACAATTGCTACAAATAAATACAATTAAATAAACTATCTAAAGTACAAAAAATAAAAAAGAACTAAGTTACAGAAAATAAAAAAATATTTACAAACATAAGAAAAATATTACAACAATTTTAAACTAATTACACCTACTCTAAGCCCCCTAATAAAATAACAAAGACCCCCAAAATAAAAAATTCCCTACCCTATTCTAAAATACAAAAATTACAAGCTCTTTTACCTTACCAGCCCTGAACAGGGCCCTTTGCGGGGCATGCCCCAAGAATTTCAGCTCTTTTGCCTGTAAAAATAAACATACAATACCCCCCCCCAACATTACAACCCACCACCCACATACCCCTAATCTAACCCAAACCCCCCTTAAATAAACCTAACACTAAGCCCCTGATGATCTTCCTACCTTGTCTTCACCATGCCAGGTTCACCGATCCGTCCTGGCTCCAAGATCTTCATCCAACCCAAGCGGGGGTTGGCGATCCATAATCCGGTGCTCCAAAGTCTTCCTCCTATCCGGCAAGAAGAGGACATCCGGACCGGCAAACATCTTCTCCAAGCGGCATCTTCTATGTTCTTCCATCCGATGACGACCGGCTCCATCTTGAAGACCTCCAGCGCGGATCCATCCTCTTCTTCCGACGACTAGACGACGAATGACGGTTCCTTTAAGGGACGTCATCCAAGATGGCGTCCCTCGAATTCCGATTGGCTGATAGGATTCTATCAGCCAATCGGAATTAAGGTAGGAATTTTCTGATTGGCTGATGGAATCAGCCAATCAGAATCAAGTTCAATCCGATTGGCTGATCCAATCAGCCAATCAGATTGAGCTCGCATTGTATTGGCTGATCGGAACAGCCAATAGAATGCGAGCTCAATCTGATTGGCTGATTGGATCAGCCAATCAGATTGAACTTGATTCTGATTGGCTGATTCCATCAGCCAATCAGAAAATTCCTACCTTAATTCCGATTGGCTGATAGAATCCTATCAGCCAATCGGAATTCGAGGGACGCCATCTTGGATGACGTCCCTTAAAGGAACCGTCATTCGTCGTCTAGTCGTCGGAAGAAGAGGATGGATCCGCGCTGGAGGTCTTCAAGATGGAGCCGGTCGTCATCGGATGGAAGAAGATCGAAGATGCCGCTTGGAGAAGATGTTTGCCGGTCCGGATGTCCTCTTCTTGCCGGATAGGAGGAAGACTTTGGAGCACCGGATTATGGATCGCCAACCCCCGCTTGGGTTGGATGAAGATCTTGGAGCCAGGACGGATCGGTGAACCTGGCATGGTGAAGACAAGGTAGGAAGATCATCAGGGGCTTAGTGTTAGGTTTATTTAAGGGGGGTTTGGGTTAGATTAGGGGTATGTGGGTGGTGGGTTGTAATGTTGGGGGGGGGGTATTGTATGTTTTCTTTTACAGGCAAAAGAGCTGAACTTCTTGGGGCATGCCCCGCAAAGGGCCCTGTTCAGGGCTGGTAAGGTAAAAGAGCTTGTAACTTTTTAAATTTAGAATAGGGTAGGGAATTTTTTATTTTGGGGGTCTTTGTTATTTTATTAGGGGGCTTAGAGTAGGTGTAATTAGTTTAAAATTGTTGTAATATTTTTCTTATGTTTGTAAATATTTTTTTATTTTCTGTAACTTAGTTCTTTTTTATTTTTTGTACTTTAGATAGTTTATTTAATTGTATTTATTTGTAGCAATTGTGTTTAATTAATTTATTGATAGTGTAGTGTTAGGTTAATTGTAGGTAATTGTAGGTAGTTTATTTAATTATTTTATTGATAGGGTAGTGTTAGGTTTAATTATATCTTAGGTTAGGATTTATTTTACAGGTAAATTTGTAATTATTTTAACTAGGTAACTATTAAATAGTTCTTAACTATTTAATAGCTATTGTACCTGGTTAAAATAAATACAAAGTTACCTGTAAAATAAATATTAATCCTAAAATAGCTATAATATAAATGTAATTTATATTGTAGCTATATTAGGATTTATTTTACAGGTAAGTATTTAGCTTTAAATAGGAATCATTTATTTAATAAGAGTTAATTTATTTCGTTAGATAAAAATTATATTTAACTTAGGGGGGTGTTAGTGTTAGGGTTAGACTTAGCTTTAGGGGTTAATACATTTATTAGAATAGCGGTGAGCTCCGGTCGGCAGATTAGGGGTTAATAATTGAAGGTAGGTGTCGGCGATGTTAGGGAGGGCAGATTAGGGGTTAATACTATTTATGATAGGGTTAGTGAGGCGGATTAGGGGTTAATAACTTTATTATAGTAGCGCTCAGGTCCGCTCGGCAGATTAGGGGTTAATAAGTGTAGGTAGGTGTCGGCGACGTTGTGGGGGGCAGATTAGGGGTTAATAAATATAACATAGGGGTCGGCGATGTTAGGGGCAGAAGATTAGGGGTACATAGGGATAACGTAGGTGGCGGCGATTTGCGGTCGGAAGATTAGGGGTTAATTATTTTAAGTAGCTTGCGGCGACGTTGTGTGGGGCAAGTTAGGGGTTAATAAATATAATATAGGGGTCGGCGGGGTTAGGGGCAGCAGATTAGGGGTACATAAGTATAACGTAGGTGGCGGTCGGCAGATTAGGGGTTAAAAATTTTAATCGAGTGGCGGCGATGTGGGGGGACCTCGGTTTAGGGGTACATAGGTAGTTTATGGGTGTTAGTGTACTTTAGGGTACAGTAGTTAAGAGCTTTATAAACCGGCGTTAGCCAGAAAGCTCTTAACTCCTGCTTTTTTCAGGCGGCTGGAATCTTGTCGTTAGAGCTCTAACGCTCACTGCAGAAACGACTCTAAATACCAGCGTTAGAAAGATCCCATTGAAAAGATATTCTACGCAAATGGCGTAGGGGGATCTGCGGTATGGAAAAGTCGCGGCTGTAAAGTGAGCGTTAGACCCTTTAATCACTGACTCCAAATACCAGCGGGCGGCCAAAACCAGCGTTAGGAGCCTCTAACGCTGGTTTTGACGGCTACCGCCGAACTCTAAATCTAGGCCTATGATAGCTACAATATAACTAATAGTTACATTGTAGCTAGCTTAGGATTTATTTTTATTTTACAATCAACTTTGTATTTATTTTAACTAGGTAGAATAGTTATTAAATAGTTATTAACTATTTAATAGCTATCTAGTTAAAATAAATTCAAATTTACCTGTAAAATAAATCCTAACATAAGTTACAATTACACCTAACACTACACTATAATTAAATTAATTACCTAAACTATATACAATTAAATACAATTTTAAAAAATTAGCTAAAGTACGAAAAAAACCAAACACTAAATTACAGAAAATAATAAAATAATTACAATTTTTTTAAACTAATTACACCTAATCTAATCCCCCTAATAAAATAAAAAAAGCCCCCCAAAATAACAAAAAGCCCTACCCTATACTAAATTACAAATAGCCCTTAAAAGGGCCTTTTGCAGGGCATTGCCCCAAAGTAATCAGCTCTATTACCTGTAAAACAAAGTACAATATCACCCCCCCAACATTAAAACCCACCACCCACACACCCAAACCTACTCTAAAACCCACCCAATACCCCCTTAATAAACCCTACCACTAACCCCTTGAAGATCACCCTACCTTGAGAAGTCTTCACCCAGCGGGGCCGAAGTCCTCAACGAAGCCGGGCGAAGTGGTCCTCCAGACGGGCAGATGTCTTCATCCAGGCAGCATCTTCAATCTTCATCCATCCGGCGCGGAGCAGCTCCATCTTCAAGACGCAGAGCATCCTCTTCAAATGAAGTCCAACTGAAGAATGAAGGTTCCTTTAAGTGACGTTATCCAAGATGGCGTCCCTTGAATTCCGATTGGCTGATAGAATTCTATCAGCCAATCGGAATTAAGGTAGAAAAAATCCTATTGGCTGATGCAATCAGCCAATAGGATTGAGCTTGCATTCTATTAGCTGATCCAATTGTCAGCCTCTCAGTGAGAGCATTGATGAATGTTAGAGTCTGGAGATGCAGGGAGAATCTTTCTGCGAACGCATTCAGACTCGTATTAACAGCTCCTAAGCAATCAGTGTTGACGAGTTTCACTGCCTGCTTCCATCACTCAAGGTCATGTCAGGGGGAATGCTACAAGACTGTCAAACTTGAGAGGCTGTGTTTCTGTTCCATGGCATAAATTCCGGTAAGATAATTATTTTTTTACACATTTGATAACGCAAGAAGACAGGGTCACAGTGTGGATCTTTTTATTTGTATGCAACAAGGGTTAATATCTCCTGAGGGGGATGATTGAACAGGGGGGACTAATCACATAAGTTTATTTGATCATGCTGCGACATGTGTGAGATGAGGCTCAGGCAGAGGTTGGAACGTACAGGGTTTTTTACTTTCGTTTTTGGGAGCTGCACAGCCTGAAAGGCTTGGCGCTTTTTTTTACTATTATAGGAGGAGCGGTGCTGCATTGCGCACCATGAGACCGGGTGTGGTCACACTTATATCCTCTTTCCTGACCGTGCGGTTTACCAGAGAAGAATCGGTTTCTCTGTTTGGCCTGGGTCATAGGAGGTGATGAGTGCCCCAGCCATTGGGGATATAAAGGTGCCGTTTTTTCATATTAATCAATAGTCTGCTTTGTAAACACATCTATGGAGGATTCTGATGCGTTAGATGGTACTCCCTCTTTACCTAAGTCTAATACCTGTCTATATTGTGAGGAGGCTGCGGTATACCTGCCTGCTCAATTATGTTCCACATGCCTTGATAAAGTAGTCATGTCAAAGAAGGTTAATATGTTTGATACCACTGAGCCGTCCACCTCTTAGGAGTCTCCGTCCCGTGAGGTGCGCACCCTACAGTCATCTCCTAATACACATGCAGCTTCCCGTAGCACTCCTAATGCTCCATCTGGAGGGGCAGTTTTAATAGTCTGCTTTGTAAACACAAGCTATGGAGGATTCTGATGTGTTAGATGGTACTCCCTCTTTACCTAAGTCTAATACCTATCTATATTGTGAGGAGGCCGCAGTATACCCGCCTGCTCAATTAGGTTCCACATGCCTTGATAAAGTAGTCATGTCAAAGAAGTTTAATATGTTTGATACCACTGAGCCATCCACCCCTTTGGAGTCTCCGTCCCGTGAGGTGTGCACCCTACAGTCATCTCCTAATACACATGCAGCTTCCCATAGCACTCGTCCCTTTTACTGCCAGACTTTACTGAGCAGTTACAAATGTCAGTGTCTGCGGCCTTTAGCGCTTTACCTTGCCCTGCTAAGGGCAAACGAAAGGTCAAATATTGCTATCCTTCCCAGAGGTCATCTACTAGTCTATTGGATTTATCTGATACAAGATTATCCGATGATGAAGGTGCCTCTGATACTTCAGAGGGTGCTCTTTCTGGGTCGGAATCTGCTGCCTCTAAGCCTCCAGCTGCGGAGGAACCAGACTTTAGTTTTAGGATTGAGCATTTACGCTTTCTGCTGAAGGAAGTTTTGGCTACGTTAAAGGTTCCAGAGCCTAAATTGACTGAGGAACCTTTGATTCCTAAATTAGATAAGGTCTACAAGGATAGGGTTGTACCATGGATAGTGCTATCTCCACGCTTGCTAAGCACACTACTATCCCGCTTGAGGGTAGTTTGTCATTTAAAGAGCCCATGGATAAGAAGATAGAAACTCTGTTTAGAAAGAGATGTTTCAACATACGGGATATTTGTTTCAACCGGCAGTGGCTGTTGCTGCGGTTGCTGGAGTGGCTACCTACTGGTGCGACTCCTTATCTAAGTTGATCGAGGTTGAGGGTCACCTCGACGTGATCCAGGAAAGAATTAAGGCCCTAAGGGTGGCTAATTATTTTATTTGTGATGCAAATATAAAAATTATTCACCTGAATGCCAAGGCTTCAGGTATTTCTGTTCAAGCCCGTAGGGCACTCTGGCAGAAGTCCTGGTCTGCGGACATGACTTCTAAGTTAAGACTTCTTTCCCTCCCATTTAAGGGAAATATTCTATTTGGTCCAGGCCTCAACTCAATTATCTCCATGGTTACTGGAGGCAAAGGTGCCTTTTTAAGATAAGAAGAACAAGCCTAAGGGACAAGGTCCTAATTTGCGTTCCTTTCGTTCGGATAAATCCCAACATCAGCAGCCCTCCACAAAGCCCAAGCAATCCAAGGGGACTTGGAAACTGGCTCAGTCCTGGAATAAATCCAAGAAGAGCAAGAAGCCGCCCAGACAAAGTTGGCATGAAGGGGCGGCCCCCGATCCGGATCTAGGTCTTGTAGGGGGCAGACTGTTGCAAGCCTTTCTGGGGAGCATGAGGGATCTTTCCTCCCTATTAGTCATTGTCCCTGTACCTCTTGCAGAAAGAGGTCTGGGGTACTATTCAAACCTCTTTTTGGTCCAAAAGAAGGAGGGAACTTTGTGCCCGATTCTGGACCTTAAGTGCTTAAACAAATTCCTATCTGTCCCCTCGTTCAAGATGGAGATGATAAGGTCCATCCTTCCCTTAGTTCAGGGCGGACAGTTCATGAACACTATAGATCTGAAGGATGCTCACCTTCTCGTTCCAATGCACAAGGAACACTTCAAATTCCCAAGGTTTGCGCTCTTGGATCAACACTTTCAGTTTATTGCACTTCCATTTGGTCTAGTTACTGCTCCAAGAGTTTTTACAAAGGTTCTAGGGGCTCTGCTTGCAGTGGCCAGAACCAGAGGTATAGCAGTAATGCCATACTTGGACGATATTCTGGTTCAAGCACCATCCTGTCATCTAGCAGAAGACCATTCGGAATCTCTTCTGTTTCTTCTTAGATCTCTTGGGTGGAAGATAAACTTAGAAAAGAGTTCTCTTATTCCCAGTACCAGGGTGGAATTCCTGGGTACTATAATAGACTCCATATCCATGAGGATATTCCTTACAGACCAGAGATGTTACAAGCTAACTTCCACTTGTCTTCCCCTCCAGGGCTCCTTAAGACCCTCTGTGGCTTGGTGTATGGAGGTGATTGGTCTCATGGTGTCCAGCATGGACATCATTCCTTCTGCCAGATTCCATCTCAGACCACTTCAGCTGTGCATGCTAAGACAATGGAACAGCGATCATTTGGATCTGTCTTAACAGATCTATCTAGACAACTGGTCGAGAGAATCGCTCTCCTGGTGGTAGAGTGGTAGGACTAGGCCAATCTTTAATAGCAGTGAGTTTATCGGGATCCATCTCAAAACCAGATTGTGAAATAATATATCCCAAGAAGGAAATAGAATCTTGGTGGAAAAAGCACTTCTCGAGTTTAGTGAAGAGAGAATTCTCACGTAATCTCTGGAGTACTAACTTTACATGGTGAAGATGTTCTTGCATGGTCCTGGAGTAGATTAGTATATCGTCAAGATAGATGATGACAAATTGATTTAAGTAATCTCTGAAGATTTCATTTACAAAGTGTTGAAAAACAGCAGGGGCATTGCACAACCCAAACGGCATAACAAGATATTCATAGTGGCCGTATCTAGTGTTGAATGCCGTTTTCCACTCATCCCCTTTGCGTATTCTAACCAAGTTGTACTCCCCTTGAAGATCCAATTTGGAGAAAATGGATGCACCTTGGAGACGATCAAATAACTCAGGGATGAGCGGAAGAGGATAACAATTCTTGATGGTTATTTGGTTCAGAGCACTATAATCGATGCATGATCAGAGACCCCCATCGTTTTTTTTTCAAAAACAACAAAGAAAAAACGTGCTCCTACAGGTGAGGATGAAGGACGCATAAAACCTCTGGTCAAATTATCTTTCATGTATTCTTCGAGTGAGACATATTCCTGATGAGAAAGAGGATACGTTTTACCTCTAGGAAGAGGAGCTCCAGGTAATAGATCAATAGGACAGTCAAAAGTCCGGTGAGGGGGTAAAGTTTCAGCATCTTTTTTAGAAAAGATATCACAAAAAGAATTATATTGTTCAGGTAAAGAATCAGGAATGTCCAAAACTGCAAAAACAGAACTTGAAGATTTGTGAGGACTCTGCAGACAATGTTTGAAACAAGTAGTACTCCAGGCTATAAGTTCCCCTTTAGACCAAGAGAAAACCGGATCATGGAGTTGTAACCAAGGAAGTCCCAAAATCAAAGGAAACTGAGGAGAAGAGATGATATCAAAACTGATAGTTTCTGAGTGTAGAATGCCTACTGACATAAGTAGGGGTATAGTGGTATATTGGATGTATCCAGAACCCAGAGGTTGGCCACTGACTGTAGTAACTTTAATCATTTGACTTTTGGTAAGAAGTGGAATCCGGAGTGTATTGACAAAATTTGAATCCATTAATATTCCTGCAGCTCCAGAATCTATAAGAGCTTGAGCTTGAAACTTGGTGTTTCCATGTCTAAGGGTAACAGGAACAAAGTGTTTAGGATTGAGGGAAGACAAAGGGTTTTGGCTTAACTCAGTCCCTCTTTCAGAAGTTAAGCCCTGGCTTTTACTGGTCGTGTAGGGCAATCTTTCAACAAATGACCTTTTGTACCACAATAAAGACACAGTCCAAGATTGCGCCTTCTGAGGCGTTCAGCTTCGGTTAACTTAATAGCTCCAGACTCAGAAACAAAAGAGCTAGGACAAGGAAGGCTAGGAGAATGGGTTGACAGACGATAAGTTGGTTTGTTAAATGGTCTCCTGTTACGGTCTCTCTCTTGTAGACGCTCAGAATAGCGGGCATCCAGTTTGATACATAAGTTGATGAGTTCTTCCAGAGAATCAGGAAGATCCCTAAAGACAAGCTCATCTTTTAAACGTTCACAAAATCCTTTGCGAAAGGCTGCACGCAGGGCCCCTTGGTTCCACATAGTTTCAGCAGCTAAAGTCCAGAATTCAATAGCATATTGTGCTACAGAAAGAGAACCCTGTCTTAAATCCAACAGCCCAGCCTCGGCTGCCGCAGAACTTCCGGGTTTATCAAACACAGAAGAAAAAATGGACACAAAAGATTCAATATCATTAAGCAAATGATTGTCTTTTTCCAAAAGAGGTGAAACCCAGGCTAAGGCTTTACCTTTCATGAGAGAAATTAAAAAGGTGATCTTGGAAGAAGAAGTAACAAACTCATAATGGTTATTTCTGAAGTGAAGACGGCATTGTTTAAGGAATCCACAGCAGTCCTCAGGATTGCCATCATATTTATCAGGGAGTGGGATTCTTGGAATCAAATGTCCTGCAGGAGGCAGATTGTATACAGTGTTTGAACTGGCAGCAGCCATAATAGGAGTTGCTGAAGCTTGAGCAGATGATGAGAGATTATGAAGAAGAGCAGTAATCTGGTCTAATTTTGAATCCAGAGATTGCAGATGTGCAGAATGGGTTCCAAGAAGCTGTCCTAGAAGAGCCACAGCCCTGGATAACTCATTAGAGTCAATAATTGGCCCGTTTGTAATATCAGGTTAGGAAAAGTCCAGAATCAGGCCCAAATGCTAGAATGAATTTAAAAACACACTAGCACACTGAGTATAAACCAGGATCTGACCCCATGACAGCTTCAGAGGAAAGTAAAGTTAACTCAATAGAAACTGGAGTTACTCACAGGTTTCAAGGATGGTACTTGTAAGTTTGATAGCAGGCAGAGCAGGGTCAGGAATAGGCGTAGTCAGACAGGCCGAGATTGGCAACGAGTATTCAGGCAGGTAGGGGTTAACCAATAGAGTAGTCAAGCAGGCAAGGTCTGGCAACGTGTATTCAGGCAGGTAGGGGTTACCCAATAGAGTAGTCAAGCAATCAAGGTCTGGCAACGTGAATTCAGGCAGGTAGGGGTTAACCAATATAGTAGTCAAGCAAGCAAGGTCTGGCAACTTGAATTCAGGCAGATAGGGGTTAACCAATAGAGTAGTCAAGCAAGCAAGGTCTGGCAACATGTATTCAGGCAGGTAGGGGTTAAGCAATAGAGTAGTCAAGCAAGCAAGGTCTGGTAACATGTATTTAGGCAGGATTGATACAAGCAATAACGTAGCAGATGATAGGTAACAAGTATCAGGCAGAAAGTACAAAAACTTATCTTCAGACTTGGAAGGATAGAGCAGAGACGTTGTCAGACAGGCAAAAGTTCGATAACTAGTAATCCAGAAAGAATGTACTCACAACAGCCACAGCAGGTAAAACAAATGGGCACCAGAGGAGTAGAGACACCGGAATAAGAACCAGACCTGACGTCAGCAGAGTGGGACAGTTTCAGTGAGGTAAGATGTTGCTAGGGAACGCAGTGTAGCGCAAAAGTGCTGAAGACAGCAGAGAACAGCTGAGCGGAGTGTGATCAGCTGAGCGATCGTGACAATACTGATTGCTCCATCGAGGCCTCGAAGGATGTGGTTCGCGGACCTGGTGGGGATGTACTCATCTCATCTGTGGAAGTTACCTTGTCGGTGGCATCTGCTGAAACAGGGTCCTTTTGTTCATCAAAACCTAGATTATCTAAGGTTGACTGTACGGAGGTTTCTCTGAGAGGGTTATTGACACTCTCATTCAGGCTCGTAAGCCTGTTACTCGTCGCATCTATCATAAGGTGTGGAGCGCGTACTTATTCTGTGTGAAGAGCGTGGTTTAGCCTGGCATAAGGTTAAGGCTGCCAGGATTCTTTCCTGTCTCCAGCACTAGAGGCTTGCAGAGCTCCCTGACGTGCAATCTTTTGTTAAGGCTCTGATCAGGATCAGACTTGTGTTAAGATTAATGCTCCACCTTGGAGTTTGAATCTTGTTCTTACATTTTTACAAAGGGCTCCGTGTGAGCTTATGCATTTGGTTGACATTAAATTGTTGTCCTGAAAGGTTCTCTTTCTATTGACTTTTGCATCAGCACGCAGAGTTTCTGAAATGACTGCCTTGCGATGTGAGCCTCCTTATATGGTGTTCCACACTGATAAGGCTGTCCTACGTACCCGCTTGGGTTTTCTACCTAAGGTGGTGTCTGATCATAACATCAATCAGGAGATTGTGGTTCCTTCCTTATGCCCTAATCCTTCTTCTTCGAAGGAAGGTTTACTTCATAATCTGGATGTGGTTCAAGCTTTGAAGTTTTATCTTCAAGCTACTAAGGATTTTAGATAAACTTCTTCCTTGTTTGTTATCTATTCTGGGAAGCGTAAGGGTCATGAAGGCCTCTTCGACTTCCTTATCTTTTTGGTTGAGGAGTATTATACGCTTAGCTTATGAGTCAGTGGGACTTAGACCTCCTCAGAGGATTACGGCTCATTCCACTAGAGCGGTGGCTTTCTCTTGGGCCCTTAAGAACGAGGCCTTTATGGAACAGATTTGTAAGGCGGCTACCTGGTCCTCCTTACATACTTTTTCAAAATTCTACAAATTTGACGTTTTTGCTTTTGGGAGAAAGGTTTTACAGGCTGTGGTGCCCTCGGATTAGTGTCCACCTTTCCTTTACCCCTCCCGTTATCATTCAGTGTCCTCTAGAGCTTGGGTATAGTTTTCCCAACAGTAAGGGATGATGCCGTGGACTCTCCTCATATTAAGAAGGAAAACTTACATTATGCTTACCTGATAATTTAATTTCCTTCTGCATGAGGAGAGTCCATGGCGCCTGCCCGTATACTCAGATGGACGGACCAAAATGTGTTTTTCTCTTCTGGCACCATTTATACCCTGATATTTCTCCTACTGTTCCTTGTTCCCTTGGTAGAATGACTGGGATATGAGGAAAGCAGAGGGAGTATTTAAGCCTTTGGCTGGGTTGTCTTTGCCTCCTCCTGGTGGCCAGGTTCAGTATTTCCCAACAGTAAGGAATGATGCAGTGGACTCTCCTCATACAGAAGGAAATTAAATTATCAAGTAAGCATAATTTAAGTTTTTGATGTGCTTGTTATTACTGTGTATCTTGTACACTCAATACCATATTTAAAGTTTTATTTCTGTTATTAAAAGTCTTTCACTTGAGTCCAGGTTGCGCTTTCTCCCTTTATATATCTTTCAGTTTTCTTTTCCTTACTTGGCGGCCATTGCTGATACACCCCCAGGAGAGCAGCACACACCTCGGTGCAGACACAAGTGTGGATTACAACATACTATTGTGCACTGCAGTGTGGGCTATCACAGTACTCAGACATTTGAGACATTATATTTCACGAGTGTGGACTTTTGAACTGAATTCAATTGATTACCCACATTGGGATTTTTATGTCACTGTGATACCCTAATCATTTAATTTTTATTAATCTTTATTAAAAAAATTTTATTTATTATTATTGAGATTTTTGTTTTCATTCCTGACCTTAGAAGAGCTGATTTTTTATTTTTTCCAGTGTCTTGCTATGTAGATTCTGGTAGCGGTCACATGTTATTTTAATAAAGTGATTGATATGGGTATTATAATCCCTTATAAATTCATGTAGAAGTAGGGCTTGTGACAGGAGCTTTGGAGAGACTGTCCCATGCACATCTAATCTCTGGCATTTTCACCACATATGTATATTTGTGCCTTCTACATTACATCCCCTATAACAATGTTTGCTCCTTCTGTTGTGGGGCAGTATGTTATTTTGGCAGTGAGTATCTGCACTCAGGAGCCTTTTGCAAATACTGTAGAAAATATCATATCTATCATATTCTATTCCTAGATCTTTTTCCTATCTAAGCATTAATTTGGATTTAGTTTTGTTCCTAGCCAATTGAAGTGTCAGATATAACTGGGATATCGCCTTTTTTGGTCTCAAAGCAGAGCTACAGATAGTTTTGAGAGTGGTTGGAATTCAAGTCTGAGAATAGACAATATAACCCTAAGCCGCTGAAGTCATCTGTAAATGTAAGTACCAGTGTAATTCTATTGAGCTGAGTTTATCTTTCAGCTGTATAAATATAAGAACCTTATCTCCATCTCTAATATCAGCTACCCTATAAAGATTTTTGTTTTCCCACATGTCTAATATTTTTGTTGATATTGCTGTAATTCCTCACACAACATATATACAGTATGTAAACATATATAGTATAGTACATATATACACATCTATCACGTATAAGCACATATAAGCTTTAAAGAGAAATGCCTTTATGAAATATTGCACTTGTATTTCAATTTTGCTCTGCTGTTCTCAAGCAAGGTTATCATCTAGAAACAGTATGCTGTCACATTCCAAGAGAGATAGTGCTATGCTATGCTCTGAGAATATTACGGCTAGATTTAGAGTTTTGTCGGTAAAGACCCGCGTAGCTAACGCCGCTTTTTTCCCCAACGCACCCTTAAGACAACGCTGGTATTTAGAGTTGTCTGAAGGGCTGCGTTAGGCTCCAAAAAGGGTGCAATGAGCCTAATGTACCACCACTTCAACCCTCAATACCAGCGTTGCTTACGGTAGCGGTAAGCAGCTAAAACGTGCTCGTGTACGATTCCCCCATAGGAAACAATGGGGCAGTTTGGGATAAAAAAAAAACTAACACCTGCAAAAAAGCAGCGTTCAGCTCCCAACGCAGCCCCATTGTTTCCTATGGGGAAACACTTTCTAAGTCTGCACCTAACACCCTAACATGAACCCCGAGTCTAAACACCCCTAATCTTACACTTATTAACCCCTAATCTGCCGCCCCGCTATCGCTGACACCTACATTATATTATTAACCCCTAATCTGCCGCTCCAGACACCGCCGCAACCTACATTATACCTATGTACCCCTAATCTGCTGCCCCTAACATCGCCAAAACCTATATTATATTTATTAACCCCTAATCTGCCCCCCCCAACGTTGCCGCTACCTTACCTACACTTATTAACCCCAAATCTGCCGACCGGACCTCGCCGCTACTCTAATAAAGTAATTAACCCCTAAACCGCCGCATTCCCGCCTCGCAAACCCTATAATAAATAGTATTAACCCCTAATCTGCCCTCTCTAACATCGCCGCCACCTAACTTCAAGTATTAACCCCTAATCTGCTGACCGGACCTCGCCGCTACTCTAATAAAGTTATTAACCCCTAAACTGCTGCACTCCCGCCTCGCAAACCCTATAATAAATAGTATTAACCCCTAATCTGCCCTCCCTAACATCGCCGCCACCTAACTTCAAGTATTAACCCCTAATCTGCCAACCGGACCTCGCCGCTACTCTAATAAATGTATTAACCCCTAAAGCTAAGTCTAACCCTAACCCTAACACCCCCCTTAATTAAATATAATTTTAATCTAACAAAATAAATTAAATATTATTAACTAAAGTATTCCTATTTAAAGCTAAATACTTACCTGTAAAATAAACCCTAATATAGCTACAATATAACGAATAATTATATTGTAGCTATTTTAGGATTTATATTTATTTTACAGGCAACTTTGTATTTATTTTAACTAGGTACAATAGCTATTAAATAGTTATTTACTATTTAATAGCTACCTAGTTAAAATAATTACAAAATTACCTGTAAAATAAATCCTAACCTAAGTTACAATTAAACCTAACACTACACTATCAATAAATAAATTAAATCAATTAACTACAAGTACCTACAATTACCTACAATTAAATAAACTAAACTAAATTACAAAAATTAAAAAAAGATTACAAGAATTTTAATCTAATTACACCTACTCTAAGCCCCCTAATAAAATAACAAAGCCCCCCAAAATAAAAAAAATTCCCTACCCTAATCTAAATTAAAAAAGTTAACAGCTCTATTACCAGCCCTTAAAAGGGCTTTTTGCGGGGCATGCCCCAAAGAAATCAGCTCTTTTGCCTGTAAAAAAACCCACAATACCACCCCCCAACATTACAACCCACCACCCACATACCCCTACTCTAACCCAAACCCCCCTTAAATAAACCTAACACTACCCCCCTGAAGATCTCCCTACCTTGAGTCATGCTCACCCAGCCGGGCACCGATGGACCAAAAGAGGACATCCGGAGCGGCAGAAGTCTTCATCCTATCCGAGCAGAAGAGGACATCCGGACCGGTAGACATCTCAATCTTCTATCTTCATCCATCCAGAGCGGGGCGGAGCCATCTTCTTCCAGCCGACGCGGATCCATCCTTCTTCCACGACGCCTACTCGCCGAATGAAGGTTCCTTTAAATGATGTCATCCAAGATGGCGTCCCTCGAATTCTGATTGGCTGATAGGATTCTATCAGCCAATCGGAATTAAGGTAGGAAAAATCTGATTGGCTGATTGAATCAGCCAATCAGATTCAAGTTCAATCGGATTGGCTGATCCAATCAGCCAATCAGATTGAGCTTGCATTTTATTGGCTGAACACGACTCAAGGTAGGGAGATCTTCAGGGGGGTAGTGTTAGGTTTATTTAAGGGGGGTTTGGGTTAGAGTAGGGGTATGTGGGTGGTGGGTTGTAATGTTGGGGGGTGGTATTGTGTGTTTTTTTACAGGCAAAAGAGCTGATTTCTTTGGGGCATGCCCCGCAAAAAGCCCTTTTAAGGGCTGGTAATAGAGCTGTAAACTTTTTTAATTTAGATTAGGGTAGGGAATTTTTTTTATTTTGGGGGGCTTTGTTATTTTATTAGGGGGCTTAGAGTAGGTGTAATTAGATTAAAATTCTTGTAATCTTTTTTTATTTTTTGTAATTTAGTGTTTGTTTTTTTTGTAATTTAGTTTAGTTTATTTAATTGTAGGTACTTGTAGTTAATTGATTTAATTTATTTATTGATAGTGTAGTGTTTAATTGTAATTTAGGTTAGGATTTATTTTACTGGTAATTTTGTAATTATTTTAACTAGGTAGCTATTAAATAGTAAATAACTATTTAATAGCTATTGTACCTAGTTAAAATAAATACAAAGTTGCCTGTAAAATAAATATAAATCCTAAAATAGTTACAATATAATTATTTGTTATATTGTAGCTATATTAGGGTTTATTTTACAGGTAAGTATTTAGCTTTAAATAGGAATACTTTAGTTAATAATATTTAATTTATTTCGTTAGATTAAAATTATATTTAATTTAGGGGGGTGTTAGGGTTAGACTTAGCTTTAGGGGTTAATACATTTATTAGAGTAGCGGCGAGGTCTGGTCGGCAGATTAGGGGTTAATAAGTGTAGGTAAGGTAGCGGCGACGTTGGGAGGGGCAGATTAGGGGTTAATAAATATTATGTAGGTGTCGGTGATGTTAGGGGCAGCAGATTAGGGGTTCATAGGGATAATGTAGGTGGCGGCGGTGTGCGGTTGGCAGATTTGGGGTTAAAAAATTTTATTATAGTGGCGGCGATGTGGGGGGGGCTCGGTTTAGGGGTACATAGGTAGTTTATGGGTGTTAGTGTACTTTATAGCACAGTAGTTAAGAGCTTTATAAACCGGCGTTAGCCCATAAAGCTCTTAACTACTGACTTTTTTCTGCGGCTGAAGTCTTGTCGGTAGAGGCTCTACCGCTCACTTCAGCCAAGACTCTAAATACCAGCGTTAGGCAGATCCCATTGAAAAGATAGGATACGCAATTGGCGTAAGGGGATCTGCGGTATGGAAAAGTCACGGCTTGAAAGTGAGCGTTAGACCCTTTCCTGCCTGACTCTAAATACCAGCGGCCGGCCAAAACCAGTGTTAGGACCCCTTAACACTGCTTTTGACTGGTAACGCAGAACTCTAAATCTAGCCTTTAGTTAATTAAAATGCCTGCTAAATTAAATATATGATTGACATAACATTAGACACAACTGCTGAAATCTGCTGTGTGTGTCCCACTGAATGATGCCACTGACCATAACTGCACTCCTCTGCCTGTCTTATCTTCTATGCTGATATTACTGCCTTATTCGAAACCTGAAGATAAGTAATGCATTTATAGTTTAATAACTGCCTTGCTTTATAAGTTGATTACTGATTTATGTTATTGCAATACGATCATAATAAACACTGTTATTATTATACTGCATTATTGTGTGTCTGTTTCCCTTTTTCAGTACTATTGTGAGACCTAGTTTGTGATTGCCCCAGCACCAGGGCATAACAGTCAAAGAGGACCATAATTGAATAGTGTGATTAATGGTTGGATATAAACCAGTATTCTGAATTAATGTCTGATATGAACCCCAAAATATATATTTTTAATTGAATCCACCCATCTCTGATTCTAGCCTGGTCCATCTGCTCTCATCTTCCATTTGTGAAATAAAGCAGACTGCGCTAGTCTCGCAGCTTGGAAATAGTCTCATAGGTTAGGGGCCCTACTCCTCCCGGTTGTCTATGTTTAGTAAAAATCAGCTTGGGGATTCTCGCTTTTTTTACTACCTGTAGTAAATCTATTTAGTTCAGAATGTAGCTAAGAGAAGTCCCTTTTTGGAACTGTAATGGGAAGGACCCTAAATAAATATAATTACATGTTTACCAAGCAAACTAAAGCACTGTGCTTTTAACATTTCTAATGCTCTATTCTATCTTGGTCTCTCAATCCAAGAAGAAATATTTATAGTGCAGAAACCTCCAGCGAAATGAATGGGTTAATGCTACTGGAAAATATCTAACACATTGAATACTGTAAAAGTATTAAAGTAAATAAATATACTAAATGATTTAGGGCCAGATTACAAGTGGAGCACTAATTAATGCTCCTGCTCAAGCGTTAACTGCATAAGAAGTACGGCTTTTTGCGTTTGTTGGGTTGTGCTCGTAGTATGAGTTGAAAGTAAACTGTTTCGCTCAAGGGCTAGCTCGCAACTGCAAAAAGCCTTAGTTAGAATATTGTGTGCGCATTCACAAATTCGCTGATAGAAATCAATGGAGCAAAATAAGTGGGGGGAAACTAACATCCTACTCGCACGGAAACCCGATTGCATATTCTCAAATGCGCTAACCTGACATGAAAATGCGAGTATTTTACATTATATTGTTATTCAAAAAGAAGAATGTGTTCTATTTATTCATAAATACATATTTCTATATATATATATATATGATAGGGGTTTTTTGGTAAAATATATATCTATAGATATGGATATACAGTATAGATAGATAGATAGATAGATAGATAGATAGATAGATAGATAGATAGATACAGATACAGTGGGGCAAAAAAGTATTTAGTCAGCCACCAATTGTGCAAGTTCTCCCACTTAAGAAGATGAGCGAGGCCTGTAATTTTCATCATAGGTATACCTCAACTATGAGAGACAAAATGTGGAAACATATCCAGACAATCACATTGTCTGATTTGGAAAGAATTTATTAGCATATTATGGTGGAAAATAAGTATTTGGTCACCTACAAACAAGCAAGATTTCTGGCTCTCACAGACCTGTATCTTCTTCTTTAAGAGGCTCCTCTGTCCTCCACTCATTACCTGTATTAATGGCACTTGTTTGAACTTGTTATCAGTATAAAAGACACCTGTCCACAACCTCAAACAGTCACACTCCAAACTCCACTATGGTGAAGACCAAAGAGCTGTCGAAGGACACCAGAAACAAAATTGTAGACCTGCACCAGGCTGGGAAGACTGAATCTGCAATAGGCAAGCAGCTTGGTGTGAAGAAATCAACTGTGGGAGCAATAATTAGAAAATGGAAGACATACAAGACCACTGATAATCTCCCTCGATCTGGGGCTCCACACAAGATCTCACCCTGTGGGGTCAAAATGATCACAAGAACGGTGAGCAAACATCCCAGAACCACACGTGGGTACCTAGTGAATGACCTGCAGAGAGCTGGGACCAACGTAACAAAGGCTACCATCAGTAACACACTACGCCACCAGGGACTCAGATCCTGCAGTGCCAGACGTGTCCCCCTGCTTAAGCCAGTACATGTCCGGGCCCGTCTGAAGTATGCTAGAGAGAATTTGGATGATCCAGAAGCGGATTGGGAGAATGTCATATGGTCAGATGAAACCAAAGTAGAACTGTTTGGTAGAAACGCAACTCGTCGTGTTTGGAGGAGAGAGAATGCTGAGTTGCAACCAAAGAAAACCATACTTACTGTGAAGCATGGGGGTGGCAACATCATGCTTTGGGACTGTTTCTCTGCAAAGGGAACAGGACAACTGATCCGTGTACATGAAAGAATGAATGGGGCCATGTATCGTGAGATTTTGAGTGCAAACCTCCTTCCATCAGCAAGGGCATTGAAGATGAAACGTGGCTGGATCTTTCAGCATGACAATGATCCCAAACACACCGCCCGGGCAACGAAGGAGTGGTTTCGTAAGAAGCATTTCAAGGTCCTGGAGTGGCCTAGTCAGTCTCCAGATCTCAACCCCATAGAAAACCTTTGGAGGGAGTTGAAAGTCTGTGTTGCCCAGCGACAGCCCCAAAACATCACTGCCCTAGAGGAAATCTGCATGCAGGAATGGGCCAACATACCAGCAACAGTGTGTGACAACCTTGTGAAGACTTACAGAAAACATTTGACCTCTGTCATTGCCAACAAAGGATATATAACAAAGTATTGAGATGAACTTTTGATATTGACCAAATACTTATTTTCCTCCATAATTTGCAAATAAATTCTTTCCAAATCAGACAATGTGATTGTCTGGATTTGTTTACACATTTTGTCTCTCATAGTTGAGGTATACCTATGATGAAAATTACAGGCCTCTCTCATCTTCTTAAGTGGGAGAACTTGCACAATTGGTGGCTGACTAAATACTTTTTTGCCCCACTGTATGTATATATATAGATAGATAGATAGATAGATAGATAGATAGGAACATCTATTTATAAATACATAGCACGTTTTCTGCTATGTGCAGAACATAGGAAGGTGAAATATTTACAGTAAATACACAGTATAACCCTTTATTAAATATGGATATTGCATGAATATTAATAATTTTACGTTTTCATCTACTTGACTGCAAAGAGCTCCAATGCACTTCTATATATGTCTATATATGTGTACATATGTATTTATGTGTTTTATGTGTATATATGTCTGTAAATACAAATATACACATATAAATACATACAGTATAAATACCTATATAGAAAAACATATACTGTACATTTCAATGTTAAAGCCCTTTGTCTGCCTTTTTCTTTTCTAACACCTGAGATCTGATATTTTTGAGCCTTTATAACTTTTGTGTGCAATATTTTATCATTTTGTGTGCAATATTTTATCATTAGCTGGTGTTATTATGAGTGTAACTGTACTTTGTAAAGTACTTTTTATGTGTTTTTGTACAACTTTTTTGTTTCGCGAAACAGTAAGAGGGATTGGAAAGTTTAAATTAAACTTGCATGATTGAGATAGAGTATGTCATTTTAAGACACTTAAATTCACTTCTATTTTCATATGTGCTTTTTTCTCTTAGTATCCCTTGTTGAAAAAGCATACGTCCATTTCCTACACTAGTGGGAGCTAGCTGCTAATTGGTGCCTGTACACATTTGTCACATGTGATCGGCTAGATGTGTTCAGATAGCTGCCAATAGTGCAATGATGCTACTTCAACAAAGGATAACAAGATAATGAAGCAAATTTGATAGTAGAAGTAAATTGGACATTTGTTTAAAAGGGTATGTTCTATCCAAACCATGAAAGAAAATATTGGGGTTTCCTGTCCCTTTAACCAGAGCTCTGAAGATGCGGTAATCACTCTACTGTAAATCACAAATGCAGTTATCGCGTTTACTTTCAACTCATAATACCAGCGGTAAACCCGACGAGCGCAAACACCCACGATAAACCTCTTATTGCTTGTGCACAAATGTTAGCGCTCCACTCGTATTGTAGCCCATATTGGATAAAATCCTATTATTAGTAAAACAAATATATAAAAGAAACACTGCTTGAGGACGTTCTGATAAAATAGACTTTTTTAAAATCAGTCATACAAACAAATAGAATATCCAAGTCTTAAAATAATACCACCAATATAAAATGCATCCATATTTATATACTGTATATATATATATCCAGACAGTAAAGTCTTATCAACAGGTATTACCACTCTCTGGCGTGATACTCAATACAGTCTTTTCCACCTTACAGCTAACAGGTTTCTCTGTATATGTGATTCAGTGTCTTACACCCCATGAGTATTTGTCGCTCAGATCAATACTTTTAGTGGTACATACTTTCGTATCTGCACAGATCACTGTACCCCTCTTTCCAACGGGAAATCTCATGCATTTCACCTTTACAGGTTTTTATCTAGATGGATTTCCTCTCTCAAAGAGGTTTATATAGAATTTCCATTCTTCATATTGGTTATTTAGGTTCTCTTCCGATTGGTCAGTTGTAGACAGGATTTTTAAGGTGGTATTTTATTATTCTTCACTGGATATTGTTCATTTTTAAGGTAACTAAATAAATATAGTAGTTTAAGAAGAATGGTAATTTTCATTGCCAAAAAACGTCCATACCATGAAAAAGTATATATCTTCCAAGTTTTTATTTTTCTTCTTATAGGAGAGAGATTTGACTAAATGTAGCCACCAATAAGCAAGCGCTATCCAGGGTGCTGAACCTAAAATAGGCCGGCTCCTAAGCTTTACATTCCTCCTTTTAAAATAAAGATAGCACGAGAACGGAGAAAAATGGATAATAGGAGTACATTAGAAAGTTGCTTAATATTGCATGCTCTACCTGAATCATTAAAGAAAAATGTAAGGTTTAGTTTCCCTTTAAGGTAAGAAATGGTCCTTTAATCCCCATCCTGTGTATGACAGTATACATTTATTCCCAATCAACTCTATCAAATGCCTTCTCTGCATCTAACGATAGAAGCAGAGAAGGCATTTTTGTAGCAGTTAAGAAGTCAGTAATTGAGATCATTCTTCTAATGTTATCTAGGACCTCTCTATTTTTAATAAAACCCACCTGATCAGGGTGAATCAGTATGGTGTTGCCATTTCCCTTGTTCAGCTGATAATTTCCTGGTATTTTGGGGCTGGACTAACCTTGTTAGGTGGGAGCAGACTGATATGCTCAGGAAAGATCTCTTCTCTAAAAAGCACAATTGAGCTAAAAGAAGCTACTCCTATGTGATTACCGGGCCATAGGACAAGCTATTGAGCTGTTGTTTGTTCCTGGCAGATTGTTCTCAATCTGTATGTATTTGAATCAGTATGGATAGCACATGCTTTAAACATTTTGATAACATTTTTGTGAAAATGTTGAGCTCTTAATTGAATAGAGAAATTGGTCCGTTATTCTTGCATTGCATTTTATCTTTTCTGCTATTTTATCCTTAAGACATTCTGTAGGGAGATACAACAAGCAATTGTACAGCACCTACTGCTGCAGGTATATACAGGCTTTCTCTGCTAAGGACTCCCACCGGGAACTAGATAAAGTTCAAAAGTTCTTTGACACACATGGATGCAACAATCTGGAAGTCCTTGGGACCTTACTTATGGATTGACAAATCTCCAGTTACACTTGTGGCCCTTCGTAACCTCCTCCACCTCCGTGGATCATCCAGGGTGGTTCTTTCAGATCTGCTGCGTTACCGCTTCAGCCACAAGTTGGTTCGTCTCCGTTCCT
Source organism: Bombina bombina (assembly GCF_027579735.1). Taxonomy (NCBI): domain Eukaryota; kingdom Metazoa; phylum Chordata; class Amphibia; order Anura; family Bombinatoridae; genus Bombina; species Bombina bombina. The sequence goes on from NC_069501.1 coordinate 623,932,771, forward strand.
TGGCCCCAAATGACTTGGCGTGTGACGTCATCTGACTCCGGTCATGTGTTAGCTGTGGGACATAGCCTTTTGGATACAAGTCTGTGATACGCTTGAGGGTGCTCTCCAATAGGATTGAGCTTGCATTCTATTGGCTGATTGGAACAGCCAATAGAATGCAAGCTCAATCCTATTGGCTGATTGCATCAGCCAATAGGATTTTTTACCCTTTAATTCCGATTGGCTGATAGAATTCTATCAGCCAATCGGAATTCAAGGGACGCCATCTTGGATGACATCATTTAAAGAAACCTTCATTCTTCAAGAGGAGTTGAAGGAAGAGGATGCTCCGCGCCGAATGTCTTGAAGATGGAGCCTCTCCGCGTCGGAAGGATAAAGATAGAAGATGCCATCTGGATAAAGACTTCTTCCCGTCTGGAGGACGACTTCTTGCCGCTTGGATGAAGACTTCTCCCAGCTTTGTTGAGGATGGATGTCCGGTCTTCAAAAACTGTAAGTGGATCTTCGGGGGTTAGTGTTAGGTTTTTTTAAGGGTTTATTGGGTGGGTTTTATTTTTAGATTAGGGGTTTGGGCAAGGAAAGAAATGCCCATCCAAATGCCCTTTTCAGGGCAATGGGAAGCTTAGGTTTATTTAGATAGGGTTTTATTTGGGGGGTTTGGTTGTGTGGGTGGTGGGTTTTACTGTTGGTGGGGTCGTTTGTATTTTTTTACAGGTAAAAGAGCTGATTTCTTTGGGGCAATGCCCCGCAAAAGGCCCTTTTAAGGGCTAATGGCAGTTTAGTTTAGGCTAGGGTTTTTTTTATTTTGGGGGGGCTTTTTTATTTTGATAGGGCTACTAGATTAGGTGTAATTAGTTTAAATATTTGATAATTTCTTTTTTATTTTGTGTAATTTAGTGTTTTTTATTTTTTGTAATTTAGTTAATTGTATTTAATTAATGTAATGTATTCAATTGTAGTGTAAAATTAGGTGTTAGTGTATGACAGGTTAGGTTTTATTTTACAGGTAACTTTGTATTTATTTTAACTAGGTAGCTAGTAAATAGTTAATAACTATTTACTAACTATTCTACCTAGTTAAAATAAACTGTGAAATAAAAATAAAACCTAACGGCTAGATTTAGAGTTTTGTCGGTAAGGACCCGAAAAGCTAACGCCGGCTTTTTTCTGGCCGCACCATAAAAATAACTCTGGTATTGAGAGTCCACATAAAGGCTGCGTTAGGCTCCAAAAAAGGAGCGTAGAGCATATTTAACGCAGCTTCAACTCTCGATACCAGAGTTGCTTACGCAAGCGGCCAGCCTCAAAAACGTGCTCGTGCACGATTCCCCCATAGGAAACAATGGGGCTGTTTGAGCTGAAAAAAAACCTAACACCTGCAAAAAAGCTGCGTTCAGCTCCTAACGCAGCCCCATTGTTTGCTATGGGGAAACACTTCCTACGTCTGCACCTAACACTTTAACATGTACCCCGAGTCTAAACACCCGTAACCTTACACTTATTAACCCCTAATCTGCCGCCCCCGCTATCGCTGACCCCTGCATATTATTTTTAACCCCTAATCTGCCGCTCCGTAAACCGCCGCTACTTACATTATCCTTATGTACCCCTAATCTGCTGCCCCTAACACCGCCGACTCCTATATTATATTTATTAACCCCTAATCTGTCGCCCACAACGTCGCCCCCACCTGCCTACACTTATTAACCCCTAATCTGCTGAGCGGACCGCACCGCTACTATAATAAAGTTATTAACCCCTAATCCGCCTCACTAACCCTATAATAAATAGTATTAACCCCTAATCTGCCCTCCCTAACATCGCCGACACCTAACTTCAATTATTAGCCCCTAATCTGCCGACCGGAGCTCACCGCTATTCTAATAAATGTATTAACCCCTAAAGTTAAGTCTAACCCTAACACTAACACCCCCCTAAATTAAATATAATTTTATTCTAACGAAATTAATTAACTCTTATTAAATAAATTATTCCTATTTAAAGCTAAATACTTACCTGTAAAATAAATCCTAATATAGCTACAATATAAATTATAATTACATTGTAGCTATTTTAGGATTAATATTTATTTTACAGGCAACTTTGTAATTATTTTAACCAGGTACAATAGCTATTAAATAGTTAAGAACTATTTAATAGTTACCTAGTTAAAATAATTACAAAATTACCTGTAAAATAAATCCTAACCTAAGTTACAATTAAACCTAACACTATACTATCATTAAATTAATTAAATAAAATACCTATAATTACCTACAATTAAACCTAACACTACACTATCAATACATTAATTAAATACAATATCTACAAATAACTACAATGAAATAAACTAACTAAAGTACAAAAAATAAAAAAGAACTAAGTTACAAAAAATAAAAAAATATTTACAAACATAAGAAAAATATTACAACAATTTTAAACTAATTACACCTACTCTAAGCCCCCTAATAAAATAACAAAGACCCCCAAAATAAAAAATGCCCTACCCTATTCTAAATTACTAAAGTTCAAAGCTCTTTTACCTTACCAGCCCTGAACAGGGCCCTTTGCGGGGCATGCCCCAAGAAGTTCAGCTCTTTTGCCTGTAAAAAAAAACATACAATACCCCCCCCAACATTACAACCCACCACCCACATACCCCTAATCTAACCCAAACCCCCCTTAAATAAACCTAACACTAAGCCCCTGAAGATCATCCTACCTTGTCTTCACCTCACCAGGTATCACCGATCTGTCCTGGCTCCAAAATCTTCATCCAACCCAAGCGGGGGCTGGCGATCCATCATCCGGTGGCTGAAGAGGTCCAGAAGAGGCTCCAAAGTCTTCATCCTATCCGGGAAGAAGAGGCGATCCGGACCGGCAACCATCTTGATCCAAGCGGCATCTTCTATCTTCATCCGATGACGACCGGCTTCATCCTGAAGACCTCCACCGCGGACCCATCTTCTTCCGGCGACGTCCAACTGAAGAATGACGGTTCCTTTAAGGGACGTCATCCAAGATGGCGTCCCTCGAATTCCGATTGGCTGATAGGATTCTATCAGCCAATCGGAATTAAGGTAGGAATATTCTGATTGGCTGATGGAATCAGCCAATCAGAATCAAGTTCAATCCGATTGGCTGATCCAATCAGCCAATCAGATTGAGCTCGCATTCTATTGGCTGTTCCGATCAGCCAATAGAATGCAAGCTCAATCTGATTGGCTGATTGGATCAGCCAATCGGATTGAACTTGATTCTGATTGGCTGATTCCATCAGCCAATCAGAATATTCCTACCTTAATTCCGATTGGCTGATAGAATCCTATCAGCCAATCGGAATTCGAGGGACGCCATCTTGGATGACGTCCCTTAAAGGAACCGTCATTCTTCAGTTGGACGTCGAGTTAATTGTATTTAATTAATGTAATTTATTCAATTGTAGTGTAAAATTAGGTGTTAGTGTAAGACAGGTTAGGTTTTATTTTACAGGTAACTTTGTATTTATTTTAACTAGGTAGCTAGTAAATAGTTAATAACTATTTACTAACTATTCTACCTAGTTAAAATAAACTGTGAAATAAAAATAAAACCTAACGGCTAGATTTAGAGTTTTGTCGGTAAGGACCTGAAAAGCTAACGCCTGCTTTTTTCTGGCCGCACCATAAAAATAACTCTGGTATTGAGAGTCCACATAAAGGCTGCGTTAGGCTCCAAAAAAGGAGCGTAGAGCATATTTAAAGCAGCTTCAACTCTCGATACCAGAGTTGCTTCCGCAAGCGGCCAGCCTCAAAAACGTGCTCGTGCACGATTTCCCCATAGGAAACAATGGGGCTGTTTGAGCTGAAAAAAAACCTAACACCTGCAAAAAAGCCGCGTTCAGCTCCTAACGCAGCCCCATTGTTTGCTATGGGGAAACACTTCCTACGTCTGCACCTAACACTTTAACATGTACCCCGAGTCTAAACACCCCTAACCTTACACTTATTAACCCCTAATCTGCCGCCCCCGCTATCGCTGACCCCTGCATATTATTTTTAACCCCTAATCTGCCGCTCCGTAAACCGCCGCTACTTACATTATCCTTATGTACCCCTAATCTGCTGCCCCTAACACCGCCGACCCCTATATTATATTTATTAACCCCTAATCTGTCGCCCACAACGTCGCCCCCATCTGCCTACACTTATTAACCCCTAATCTGCTGAGCAGACCGCACCGCTACTATAATAAAGTTATTAACCCCTAATCCGCCTCACTAACCCTATAATAAATAGTATTAACCCCTAATCTGCCCTCCCTAACATCGCCGACACCTAACTTCAATTATTAGCCCCTAATCTGCCAACCGGAGCTCACCGCTATTCTAATAAATGTATTAACCCCTAAAGCTAAGTCTAACCCTAACACTAACACCCCCCTAAATTAAATATAATTTTAATCTAACGAAATTAATTAACTCTTATTAAATAAATTATTCCTATTTAAAGCTAAATACTTACCTGTAAAATAAATCCTAATATAGCTACAATATAAATTATAATTACATTGTAGCTATTTTAGGATTAATATTTATTTTACAGGCAACTTTGTAATTATTTTAACCAGGTACAATAGCTATTAAATAGTTAAGAACTATTTAATAGTTACCTAGTTAAAATAATTACAAAATTACCTGTAAAATAAATCCTAACCTAAGTTACAATTAAACCTAACACTATACTATCATTAAATTAATTAAATAAAATACCTATAATTACCTACAATTAAACCTAACACTACACTATCAATACATTAATTAAATACAATATCTACAAATAACTACAATGAAATAAACTAACTAAAGTACAAAAAATAAAAAAGAACTAAGTTACAAAAAATAAAAAAATATTTACAAACATAAGAAAAATATTACAACAATTTTAAACTAATTACACCTACTCTAAGCCCCCTAATAAAATAACAAAGCCCCCCAAAATAAAAAATGCCCTACCCTATTCTAAATTACTAAAGTTCAAAGCTCTTTTACCTTACCAGCCCTGAACAGGGCCCTTTGTGGGGCATGCCCCAAGAAGTTCAGCTCTTTTGCCTGTAAAAAAAAACATACAATACCCCCCCCCAACATTACAACCCACCACCCACATACCCCTAATCTAACCCAAACCCCCCTTAAATAAACCTAACACTAAGCCCCTGAAGATTATCCTACCTTGTCTTCACCTCACCAGGTATCACCGATCCGTCCTGGCTCCAAAATCTTCATCCAACCCAAGCGGGGGCTGGCGATCCATCATCCGGTGGCTGAAGAGGTCCAGAAGAGGCTCCAAAGTCTTCATCCTATCCGGGAAGAAGAGGCGATCTGGACCGGCAACCATCTTGATCCAAGCGGCATCTTCTATCTTCATCCGATGACGACCGGCTCCATCCTGAAGACCTCCACCGCGGACCCATCTTCTTCCGGCGACGTCCAACTGAAGAATGACGGTTCCTTTAAGGGACGTCATCCTAGATGGCGTCCCTCGAATTCCGATTGGCTGATAGGATTCTATCAGCCAATCGGAATTACGGTAGGAATATTCTGATTGGCTGATGGAATCAGCCAATCAGAATCAAGTTCAATCCGATTGGCTGATCCAATCAGCCAATCAGATTGAGCTTGCATTCTATTGGCTGATCGGAACAGCCTATCAGCCAATCGGAACTCGAGGGACGCCATCTTGGCTATATTAGGATTTATTTTACAGGTAAGTATTTAGCTTTAAATAGGAATAATTTATTTAATAAGAGTTAATTAATTTCGTTAGATTAAAATTATATTTAATTTAGGGGGGTGTTAGTGTTAGGGTTAGACTTAGCTTTAGGGGTTAATACATTTATTAGAATAGCGGTGAGCTCCGGTCGGCAGATTAGGGGTTAATAATTGAAGTTAGGTGTCGGCGATGTTAGGGAGGGAAGATTAGGGGTTAATACTATTTATTATAGGGTTAGTGAGGCGGATTAGGGGTTAATAACTTTATTATAGTAGCGGTGCGGTCAGCTCGGCAGATTAGGGGTTAATAAGTGTAGGCAGGTGGGGGCGACGTTGTGGGCGGCAGATTAGGGGTTAATAAATATAATATAGGGGTCGGCGGTGTTAGGGGCAGCAGATTAGGGGTACATAGCTATAATGTAGGTGGCGGCGCTTTGCGGTCGGCAGATTAGGGGTTAATTATTGTAGGTAGCTGGCGGCGACGTTGTGGGGGGCAGATTAGGGGTTAATAAATATAATACAGGGGTCGGCGGTGTTAGGGGCAGCAGATTAGGGGTACATAAGTATAACGTAGGTGGCGGTCGGCAGATTAGGGGTTAAAAAAAATTAATCGAGTGGGGCGATGTGGGGGGACCTCGGTTTAGGGGTACATAGGTAGTTTATGGGTGTTAGTGTACTTTAGAGTACAGTAGTTAAGAGCTTTATGAACCGGCGTTAGCCCAAAAAGCTCTTAACTACTGACTTTTTTCTGCGGCTGGAGTTTTGTCGTTAGATTTCTAACGCTCACTTCAGACACGACTCTAAATACCGGAGTTAGAAAGATCCCATTGAAAAGATAGGCTACACAATTAACGTAAGGGGATCTGCGGTATGGAAAAGGCGCGGCTGAAAAGTGAGCGTTAGACCCTATTTTGAGTGACTCCAAATACCGGAGTTAGCCTAAAACCAGCGTTAGGAGCCTCTAACGCTGGTTTTCACGGCTACCGCCAAACTCCAAATCTAGGCCTAAGATAGCTACAATGTAACTATTAGTTATTTTGTAGCTAGCTTAGAGTTTATTTTACAGGTAAGTATTTAGTTTTAAATAGGAATTATTTAGTTAATAATTTTTATTTAGATTTATTTTAATTATATTAAAGTTAGGGGTGTTAGGGTTAGAGTTAGGGTTAGGTTTAGGGGTTAATAATTTTAGTATAGTGGCGGCGGTGACGTTGGGGCGGCAGATTAGGGGTTAATAATATTTAACTAGTGTTTACGATGCGGGAGTGCAGCAGTTTAGGGGTTAATATGTTTATTATAGTGGCGGCAATGTCCGGAGCAGCAGATTAGGGGTTAATCATTTTATTTTAGTGTTTGCGATGCGGGAGGACCTCTGTTTAGGACCTCTGCTTAGGGGTTAATAGGTAGTTTATGGGTGTTAGTGTACTTTGTAACACTTTAGTTACAAGTTTTATGCTACAGATTTGTAACGTAAAACCCATAACTACTGACTTTAGATGGCGGTACGAATCTTGACGGTATAGGCTGTACCGCTCACTTTTTGGCCTCCCAGGGAAAACTCGTAATACCGGCGCTATGGAAGTCCCATTGAAAAAGGACTTTTTGAAAGGTGCGGTAGTTATGTTGCGTTACGGGCAAGAAAGTGTGCAATACAGCTATACCTGCAAGACTCGTAATACCAGCGGTAGTGAAAAAGCAGCGTTATGAGGCTTTTTCACTCATAACGCAAAACTCGTAATCTAGCCGATTGTGTCATGCTTGTAAATAAGCGTAGAAGTGCTGATTTGGCAAGTTAAATTCCCTTTGCAATAGAAGAGGAAGCATAAGGAGGGGGTATAGTAGCCGTGGCAAACCACAATTTTAAGCAGGCTGATCCTACCCAAGAGTGAAAGTGGTAGGGACTTCCAGCTCCTCATCTGCCCATGGAGCTTGGAACACACCAGAGTGATTTTGTTCGAGTATAACTTGTTTGGGTTGGCTGAGATTCGGATGCCAAGATATGTGATAGAGTGTTTTGCAACTGCAATAGGGTATTTGTGTTGTGTGTTGTCTCCTCTTGTTAACCAAAGAATTTCAGATTTCTGCATATTGACTTTATAGCCCGAGAAGGAGCCAAAGTCCTGGAGCGCTTGTACAATGGGGGCTATGTGTATATGTGGATCCTGTACAAATAAAAGCATATCATCTGCATACAACGCTAGGTGTTGTGGATCTCCTGCAATGTCAATACCAGGGAATGTCTGTTTGAGTTTAATTGCCCGCGGCTCCAGGGCCAGATTGAAGAGAAGGGGTGATAAAGGGCATCCTTGTCTAGTGCCCCTCCCTAGTTGTATCTCGGGCGAAAATATTTTATTAATATAGATCTTGGCTATGGGCGTTTTATATAGTTTCTCAATAAGGGAAAGGAAAGATCCAGAGAAATTGAAGTTGACCATGGTGGAAAGTAGGTGTCTCCACTCAACTCGGTCAAAGGCCTTCTCTGCGTCCAAGGACAGCAGGAAGGCCTCCGACATTCCATCTCCCTCCCCATTCCAGAAGTATTTTACTATCTGGAGTACTCTACGAACATTCACCACTGATGACCTGGCATACATGAGCCCTGTCTGGTCTTCCTGGATTAAGTGCAGCAGAATGTATTTCAGCCGCTCTGCCATGAGTTATTTAGGATTTTTTCATCCGAATTCAGCAGCAAAATTGGCCTGTATGAATCGGGAAGAAGGGTATCTTTGCCTGACTTGGGGATTAAGGTGATGTACGCTGCTGAAAAGGAAGATGCCGGAGTCTTCTCACCCTGAAAGTAGCCTTGAAATAGGTCAGTGAGAATGGGTGTGACCTGAGGTTGAAGCAACCTGTAGAACTCAATGGGTAGCCCATCGGGTCCTGCTGCCTTTCCCAGAGAGATAGACATAATGACTTTGTCAACTTCCTCTCTGCAGATCGGCTCATTTAGCTTTTCCATCTGCTCCGTCGAGAGTTTTGGTAATTGAATAGAGTCCCAAAAATGTTGTTGCACAAGCGCCAAGGCGGGGGGTTCACTAGAGTAGAGTTTGGAATAGTAAGCTGCAAATGCCTCTGCAATGAGTTTTGGCTCTTTAACTATCCTACCTTCATATTTTAGCGCAGCTACATGTTTGGTAGATGTTTTCATATTAACTAAGGACGCAAGCAACTTGCCTGACTTATCGCTAAATCTATAGTATTTATCTCTAGTGCACATCAAAGTCTGTGCTGTGGAGTAAGCGAGCATAGCGTCGTATTCCTTCTTAACCGAGGCATAATTTTGATGCAGAAGCCGAGATGGCGTCGCCCAATATTCGCGATAAGCATGCGCCAAATTGTCCCTCATCTGTCGCAATCTTTCAGTGATCTGCTTTTTCCTACGAGCTAGGAAGGCTAGCTATATTCCAGAATAGTTCAGGGTTCTCTAAGTGCTGGCATTGTTAGTCCGGAAATCATTCCAACACTCCACAAGATGACTCTGAAACTCTTGTGACGTCACTAGGTACCGTGGGAATCGGAAGGTTCTCCTATTACTAATTTGAATGCCTGTGTCTATAAATAGTGCTACAGGGGCGTCGTCAGAGACAACCACCTCACCTATCTTCACATCGATGACTTGAGGTATTAAAGAATTAGATATCAGATACAAGTCAATTCATGACATAGTGGGGGGAAGAACGTGATATGTAGGCGACATCTTTAACATCTGGGTTCAGCTGGCGCCAAATATCTACTACCTCCAGTGAGGAGGCTAGCTTTTAAAACGTTTCCAGTTCAAACTTGGGATGAGATTTAGAAGCTAATTTTTGGGGATTTTTCTGCAAATATCTAAGCCTGTCACAGTATGGGTTATGGGCTAAGTTAAAATCCCCTCCTATGCTTAGATGGGTATTCAGGAATGGGGTCAGCACAGAAATCAGAGGATCCCAGAATTTCTTGTCTTTTTGGTTCAGGGCATAAATGTTACACAAGGTGTATATTTTTCCGCTATTAGCGATTGAACTGTGATGTACCTGCCTTCCTTATCCTTTAACACCTTTTGGGTTTCTGTTTCCAATTTTCTCCCAAATAGTATGGCAACCCCTCCACTGGCTTTTGTGTATGAGGCGTATTCAATGTTCCCCACCCAATCCTTTTTTAGTTTGTCGTGTTCCAGGTCCGACAAGTGCGTCTCCTTAAGGAATGTAGTAGTGTGAGAATTGTTTTCCTTTTAATAGGGGAATGGATTTCCACTACATTGCAGGTGTAGAAATTAAAAGCAGGAAGTTAGTATGAACCACAATGTATGTGTGTGCGCAGGTAAGTGCAGGACAAGGGGGGGAGAGAGAGGGGCAGCCACCACACAGCAATAGACAGAGCAAGACAAAACAAGACAACAAAACAAATACAACAACAAAAAAAAGGGGGACGTGGTGGCAGGGGGAGAGGGATTCTGCTTACATCAGCTGGTGTCCCAGGCAATCCCAATGTCACCCTAAGTGAAATGATCAAAAAAGTTCCTAGGCCCCGTCGTTCCACCTGAGGATTGTAAACATAGGTGTAAGTGTTAACAATCAGGAGACTAATTTTTATACTGCACTCATTGTTCAACAAACCGAGTAAGCATAACATATGAGTCTCGGGATGGCTTTGAATAATCTAGTGTACAGTAGTTTATGAGAAACCTTTTTATACAATAGAGTATCATGTGGCTTCTACCTAAATAACTTAAATAACCGTAATAATCTATACCGGTGTCAACAAACCAGAGGTGTACTTGTATACTGCATACATTATTCACCAGGCTGAGTATGCACCACAGATAATTCATAGTTTTAACATGTTTTAGAGCCTGTGAGTCTCGGGGTGTCCTTGAGTAAGCCACTGCACAAAGGCTTGCCGTGAACCTTTTCATAGGACAGTATAGCACGTGATTTCCACCTAAATAACTAAAAAAAATGAAATCACCAAAATAACTTAGGTCCAGTTTACATTTGCACCAATGCCGGGGCTGCCCCGTATAAACGTCATGGGGCCAGTCTGTGTCTTCCATACACTGGAAAAGGGATCCAACCACAGCACTGTCGCAAAGAGAAACCAGAAGTGTCCATAACTGTATCCCTATCAGAATTGGTAATAGTGAATATATTAAACTTATTAAACCTAACAAACTCCAACCAAACAAGAGTATCCCACGGTTAAGTAAATTTACACAACCCAATATAGCAAATTTAGTAGCCATTAAGGCATCTAACCTGTCCTATATGTTAGAACATTGCCAGCAAAGAGAGTACGACTGCACAACTCAAATTCTCAACCCTCATCCCCTTTTGGTTGGTCATGTGCAGGACTATGGGAGGGGGTACCCCTATTCTCCAAGTACTCCTGGGCTGAACTAGGGGAATCAAAGAATTTAGAGCCCCTGGATGTCATAATTTTGAGCCTAGCTGGATACAGCAGGAAGGCTTGCCTGCCCTCCCTGTGAAGTTTAGAACATATTGGGGAAAATTATCTGCGTTGTTTCATAAGATCCGCAGAGAAATCCTGAAATAGGAGCAACCGTGTGTTCTCAAAAGTTAGATTATCTAGTTTTCTATAAGCTCTCAAAACAGCCGTTTTAGTTTGAAAATGCAGAAATGTAATCATTATAGGTCGAGGTTGGGACATATCTGCACCAGGCCTCTCTGGACCTACTCTATGTGCTCTTTCAACACCTCCAACAAAATCCTGAATGGGAATATTTAACAGAGAAGGTAAAGTGTTTTCCACAAAGTGTAAGATATCAGATTGTTTTATCATTTCAGGGAGACCAAGTAGGCGCACATTGTTGCGTCTCGATCTGTTTTCCAGATCATCTATTTTTAGTTGTAGGGCCATGGCTTGTTTTTCTAGGTTTTCTATTTTGCTGGTATTTGATACGTTGGAGGCCTCTAAATCTGATATTCTGTTTTCTGCCTCTGCGACTCGCGTAGAGAACTGTTTAACATCATCAGTAAGCGTATCTACCCCTCTCTGCAAGTTGTCTATTTTAGGCATAAATAACATGGATATAAAATAAATATACCATAAATCACAAACCAAAAAAATGTGATATAAATGTGATAATAAAATAACAAAAATAAAGTTCATATACAAGGATATATCCGAGTTTTCTTGATAGAATATTCTGCTTGTTAGCAAATCTGCAACCAATTCCTTAGTTGAATCTCATGGAGAAAGAAACAGAAAATAGCAACATAGTGTGACACTGTATCAACTCGTGAATAGGTAATTCTTTTGTAACAAATGGTTACTTACATTCGTTGGAGCTTTCGACTAAGCTCTAGGATATGCGCTCTCCCTCTTTATACTGGAGGGAAAACAGTATACTTGGCAAATATCAGATATAAAATTTATTTAAAATATACATAAAAGCGTCACAACAGCCTTTTAACCACCAATATGTTAGGGTCCAACAACAAAGGTAATATGACCGATGTTTGGAAGGGCTACTCCCGTGTAGGGGTAAATGGCTCAGCAGATATATGGCCGCCGAAACCACTTCCACACAAACACAAGATGACAGCGCTGTTACCCCAGGTGTCCCGGCTTGATGTAGAGACGCAGAACTTTTACCGCGTCTCTACATCAAGCCGGGACACCTGGGGTAACAGCGCTGTCATCTTGTGTTTATGTGGAAGTGGTTTCGGCAGCCATATATCTGCTGAGCCATTTACCCCTACACGGGAGTAGCCCTTCCAAACATCGGTCATATTACCTTTGTTGTTGGACCCTAACATATTGGTGGTTAAAGGGCTGTTGTGACGCTTTTATGTATATTTTAAATAAATTTTATATCTGATATTTGCCAAGTATACTTTTTTCCCTCCAGTATAAAGAGGGAGTGCGCATATCCTAGAGCTTAGTCGAAAGCTCCAACGAATGTGAGTAACCATTTGTTACAAAAGAATTACCTATCCACGAGTTGATACAGTGTCACACTATGTTGCTATTTTCTGTTTCTTTCTCCATGAGATTCAACTAAGGAATTGGTTGCAGATTTGCTAACAAGCAGAATATTCTATCAAGAAAACTCGGATATAAATAACATGGATATTTGCTTTACAATGGGGTGAGTGTCAACCAAGTTACCATCTGGAAAAGCCTCAATGCTAGGGCCCTGACTGGCTTGTTCATTTCCAGACTTGTTTCTGCGGTCATTTGCTTTACTTCGACTCGCCATTGGGTTATTAGTTAGATATTTCTCCATATACCCATAAAGTGAGAGAGTTCAAACCTTTACAACAAAAGTACATATGTTGAAGATAGACAAGTGGAAAATCTGCCTATCCAGTATAATTATACCCAGCTGAATCACGCTAGTTTAAATCTTATAGCCTAGTTCAGCATGAACCTACCAAAGCAGCCAGATATAAATGGGGTTAAGTACATACATACAAGACAGTAAATTTGACACTGTAAATCTCCTCATATGGTCTAGGGGAGAATCTGATACACAATGTCTTCCAATGCCTCTTTCTCCAGGGGTATAAGTTGCCTTGTCCCTTATATATTAAGCAGGGCTATGGGTCTTGTAGCATTCAGTACCCCTGTCTTGACCAACTCCTGTGTGGATGGAAGACAACTAAGTCACTGTAGCAAGTGATTCACACTGCGGTGGAAGTTTAGTGCAGCATCCAAGTGCCAATTGGTGTAAGAGTAAGGTGTTGGTAGCTGGAGACAGAAATATATCAAATGAATCAGCAGCCCTCCTCTGGAAAAGGGCAGAACAGGCAATCAGGGTTCAATAATTCCTCAACTGTAGTGTTAAGACACCCCGTAACCTCCAGTTATGCTCCCCACCTGCCACGTTCCCACTGTGAACTCTGCCATGCAGATGCGGTTACTCACGAGACTCTGCCACAGTGATAGCTCAGTTCAGTATTGCGTCCCTTCAGCGCTTCTTTCAGTACTGTACTTCGGTGCTGGAGCGAGGTACGGCTCCCACGAAAAGTATGGAGAAGGTTTTTTACAAGATTCCCACACTCCAGGCAGCAGGCTCTTCCAAGGAATTTTGTTGGGCAGGGTAGTCAGGAATGGAAAGGCAAATCTTTGAATAAAATAGGTTTTGGGTGCACTTTGGACGGAGCTCTTCTCTCCTGCTGCTTACCCTGTGGCCCGCCCACCAGAAGTCCAGAACACAACATTTTGATGATCACATTCAATTAGAGTTGAATTACAGAGTTCCATCTTGTGTTAACAGCAACTGGAATGTTTCTTTCTCCAAATTCAGACTGTTGAATGTTGCGCTTTTGTGATGCAATGAGCTAATATCGAATCATTTTGAGAGAGCCCACAACATCACATTTGTTTCTTTCAAGACATTTGTTCCAGAAAGATAAGAGATGCCTCCCATAACTCTCTCTGCTTAGATGCGATGATTTAAATAATTCTCCAGTAATCAGTAATGCAAGATCTTTCACCAGATTCTACACAGGCAAATTTTGCTATACTTCTCTAAGGACTGTTCTCTGCCTTTTTTTTATGTGAAGAAGAGACAAGCCCAGAGCAACAAATACAGCATAATGTGAGAATTTGGTTACACTTTTGTTTGTTGTACTTTTGTATTTTACGTTACTATAAACTTCAGACTGAGAGCAGCATCTTAGTTCATCCCAGTTTCACTTTCCATGGACTGCTCTGACTAGCGAACCTTGGGAGAGATTACATATGTGGCGTATTTTTCAGCGCAACTGCTGAAACCCACGTCGCCCGTAACCGTAAGTTCACCTTGCACATCAGTTAAATAACATAACACAAGCCGCCATATGCTATACTGGCGTAAGTAGGACAAACTGGCGAATTTCAGAAATGTGCGCAACTACACATTTCTGGCGTCGCCAGTAACGCCAGTATATTGCACGTGTAATTTGTAAAAAAAATAGTAGTTTTACTTAAATGTAGAATTCACACGTAAAAATCTTAACAGAAAGAAATTAATAAACCGACACGTCAAAACGCAATTCAAAATCCCTATTTAAACCCAGGCGTAACCGCCATATTTTGTGTGTGTTTGGATTATTATTTGAGCTACAACACAAGGCCCATGAGCGGAGAATTTAGAGACAGAGGAGCAAACACAAAAGTTAGGTCAGATTGGATTGAGGAGTATTTGAGCACTTACACATATTTTGACATACTGCACACATTGCATACATACATACATATACACCACACTTTTATTTTCAAACACCTCACACCTTTTCTATTTTTTTGGTGACTATAGTGTCACTTAAAGTACCCATTAGTATATCATTGACATGTACACATAACAATTGTAGGAAACACATCCCTGTATACCGATACTATTCAAATCACTCATAGACCACCTCACAATGTGCACATACATGTAATAGAGGTTGACATTTGAATCAGTATAGGCCCTACCATGTATCAATGTAATTAGGATACCCACAAGTATATATATCTGACTGTACTAATCCCTCTCATCCTTTAACTCCTCCACAGAACCACCTCTTGAACCTCCAGTGACAAGGCTACAAACAGCACCCCCTGTGCAGGCATCAGGGCCTTCCGCCATGCCACCACAACTGTTCCATCAACCACATGTGCTACAGGACCAGTGGGCTCCCAGGCAGGAGCATGGTTGGCTTCAATGCAGGACCCGGGAGTGATGTCACCAACACTACCCTATGACCCGTGGAAACATTCATGGCCCGAAGATTATCCTCCGTTTGGTTTTTATGGGGAGCCAGCACGCGAACAAAGGGTCCAAGTATATACCCCCTACAAACGCAATAACAGGCTCAAGGCAGTGACATCAATTATCCAGGGACACTGTCACAGGATGTGGCTATTGAAGAGGCTGGTTGGTCGCACACTTGTCCATAGTGGGACTTTTGAAGCATCTGGCTGACCTCCACCATCTGCATCATTTGGGCGAGCTCCGCCATCTGCAGCATTAGGATGAGCTCCACCATTGGCATCAGCAGCAATTCCATCTCCAGCAGCAGCAGCAATTCCACCTCCAACAGCAGCAGCAGCAATTCCACCTCCAGCAGCAGCAGCAGAAATGCCACCTCCAGCAGCAGCAGCAATTCCACCTCCAGCAGCAACATCAGAAGCAATTCCACCTCCAGCAGCATCAGCATAAATGTCACCTCCAGCAGCAGCACGTCCACCAGCATCACCTGGTCTCCTACCTCCTGGTCCTCTACCAACTGCCAGCCCTGTTGCTCAACAGTCTGTGTATGCATTGAAGTCTCCCCTGGATTCCAAATACATTAGGATCCAGAGGAGGCTCCTCAGAAGAACAGAGAGGTTCCACAGATGGAGCCTAGAGCTGCAGAGACATGGTATCAACGTTCAGTGCAACTGCAGCCAATCAGTCACAGATGTTGAGATGGCAGATTGATACGCAGCTGCAGGTGGACAATAGATTCAGAGAACTAAATCAGCTTTTGGGTGTGTTGGTGGAACAATTTACACACCAGCAAGACACATCCTTAAGCGTATCATCTGCCAACAGCACACCAGCCGAAACACCAGAATCTGCAGAAACAAGGAGGAGAAGGTAATCCACCACAGGCACCTCAGCTCCCTCATCCAAAAAGCCACGTAAAAAAATAAACAAATTTCTATATCACCATAACCATTGTCCTTTGTTATTTACCATGTGAATGTCATACACATTCATGTGATGGGTGTTAGAGTACACTATTATTGAAAAAAATGATGATATGACCTGTGGTGTAGTGCCACGGGTCATAGGGTAGTGTTGGTGGCATCAATCCCGGGTCCTGCATTGAAGCCAACCATGCTCCTGCCTGGGAGCCCACTGGTCCTGTAGCACATGTGGTTGACGGAACAGTTGTGGTGGCATGGCGGAAGGCCCTGATGCCTGCACAGGGGTGCTGTTTGTAGCCTTGTCAATGGAGGTTCAAGAGGTGGTTCTGTGGAGGAGTTAAAGGATGAGAGGGATTAGTACAGTCAGATATATGTACATGTGGGTATCCTAATTACATTGATACATGGTAGGGCCTATACTGATTCAAATGTCAACCTCTATTACATGTATGTGCACATTGTGAGGTGGTCTATGAGGGATTTGAATAGGATCGGTATACAGGGATGTGTTTCCTACAATTGTTATGTGTACATGTCAATGATGTACTAATGGTTACTTTAAGTGACACTATAGTCACCAAAAAAAATAGAAAAGGTGTGAGGTGTTTGAAAATAAAAGTGTGGTATATATGTATGTATGCAATGTGTGCAATATGTCCAAATATGTGTAAGTGCTCAAATACTCCTCAATCCAATCTGACCTAACTAACTTTTGTGTTTGCTCCTCTGTCTCTAAATATTATCATTTTTATGAAATATTATTGTGCTCTAACTAACATCACATAGATTTGTTTCAAGGGCACAGATTGTAATATTCAATTAGAGGATGTTAATCCATGTATCACACACAAAATTAGTTCAGACAGGCTTATATGTAATACATGTTTATAAATGTAGATACAAAATTATGAAACATGGGGATGTGGCATCTATTTTTCCGTTCATGAGCAAAGGAAATGTTCAATGTCACCTAAACATGAATAACACAATGAGACATATGCAGGAATTAGGGGGTTAAAGGGATAGTCTAGTCAAAATTAAAATTTCATGATTCAGATAGAGCATGCAATTTTAATCAACTTTCTCATTTACTTCTATTATCAATTTTTATTCGTTCTCTTGCTATCTTTATGTGAAAAAGCTGAAATGTAAACTTAATAGCTGGCCCATTTTTGGTTCAGAACCTGGGTAGCACTTGCTAATTGGTGTCTAAATGTAGCTATTCAATCAGCAAGTGCTACCCAGGTGCTAAACCAAAAATGGGCCGGCTACTAAGCTTTGCATTCTTGCTGTTTCAAATAAAGATACCAAGAGAACAAATAAAAATTGATAATAGGAGTAAATTAGAAAGTTGCTTAAAATGTAATGCTCTATCTGAATCATGTAAGTTTAATTTTGACTAGACTATCCCTTTAAGGGAAGGGGGTGGGATGTGCCAGGGCCGGATTGGGCCGCCGGGATACTGAGAAAAATCCCAGTGGGCCGTCAGCCGGTGGGCTGGCGGGGGGGCAGCTGCAATGTGTGGAGAGCAGCAGTGAGGGACGTGTGCGCTCACAAACTGTGCACGCAACGCTTCTAACTTATGTTAGGGCAAGTCAGTGAGCCGCCGGGCCGGCCCGGTTCCCTTAGCCCTGCCCCACCCACATTGCTGGTTGAGATAGCAACAGTTTGATGCGGAGATGCAATGGGATCTGATTGGTGGGGTTGAGGGATATGTTAATTTCCTGGGAGGAAGAGATTCTCAGTCTATGGCTGACTGTGGAATTCTTGACTTGGAGTGAGAACAGTAAGTGTGAGTCTTCTGCCTGGCTGGCAGTTGTACCGTACAGGATAGAGGTGCAAAAATGCATTTTACCGTGGTTCCAGTGGAGGACAAACAGAAAGTGAAATATGACAGTGTGGAAGGACTCAACTGGGTCTGGGTGGATACAGGACAAAGCTCACAGGATCCCTATGACTTTATCAGTTCAGATGGTTAGTTCTGTTACTAAGGTTATTATACACGAACACACAATAGGAGCAGCATACAGGGAGGGCACATATCGCTCCCCCATGTGCAGTCTTTTGTGAGTCTTCATAATTTTATCACTAACAATCTGCTGAGTCCGTGCCAGACTAATTGCTGTAATTATTTATACTGACAATTCATATGTAAAACCGACAGGCATTTTAAGCTTTACCTTAACGGTCACAATAACCAATCAGTAAGAAGAGAGGAAAGCAAAGCAGCCAATCAGGGCGTTTAGACCAGGACCTACACTGCACTTAGTAACGAAAATATATTAAATATTAAAAAAATGCATTTCTGCATTTACTTATTAACTGTTTGTTCACACTGTGTATTTACACTTATTTTCTAACCCCCTCTAGCAAGACCTCACACTTCTCCCTAAAATGTTTATATTCTGCAGGGCCGGATTGGGCCATGAGCCGGAGGGGCGGGGCTGAGCTGGAGGGGGCGGGGCGGGGCCGGACCATACAAATTTCCAGGGCCGGTCTGCTTTCCCAGTCCGGCCCTATCACTTACATGAAATGGGAATCCTCAGTAGGGAATACGGCAAAACATAAAATATACACATACAATGTTAGGTGAGGTACACTCATACATCATAGTACATGACAGTGACCTATATGGCTTAGTGGCCTTAGGAACATGTCACTTATCATGTGAAGTATTCTTGGATAACGTAATCTCGTAAATGGTTACCCCTCAGTGTCCCCCTGTCCACACCCTCAGGTAAAGGCACCACATCATGTTGCTGATGCTCAATGTCCCCCAATAGACGTGTGTCCTGTGAATCCTGGGTGCCCTTGCTCTCCCCCTCTGCTGATACCGACGTCTGTGTGCAGATTGAATTCCTGGTGAGAAATCTCTGTGACAGTCAGTCACAGCATATGTGTAAAGTGTTTACATAAGGATCAGACTGAGACTTTAAAAAATAACCTTAGATAGTGACATTCTGAGATTTTGTATAACCTTTTTTATTACTATTTTAAGCTACCTCCCCACCCCGCCTCCACTCCAAAAATACAAACAAACAAAAAAAACATGACACTTTCCAATGGCATTTTATCATATTTTATTGTTTGACCAAAAATAAATATCTTGGGGTGTAATTAAAACAAAAGTGAGTTAGGTTTTTTAAATATATTATTTTGTTTGTCATTCTCCAGGGACCACCCTAGGTCACAACTATGAACTTTATTATGCATAAAGACTTGGCAAGTCATAGGGCTCAAATTCAATTCAAGTCTCGAGTCATTGCTGTCAAAGTCTAAGTCAAGTCACAAGTCTTCCTTGATTATGTCGAGTCACAAGTCATCAAATTTGTGATGAGTCCAAGTCATGCGACTCAAGTTTACATCTCTGATGATTACAGACATTCACTAGGTGAGGGATAAGTGTAGTTTAAAATAGTTTATAGTATTTTCGTGAAAAAAACATCCAGACCGGATGCCTTTCCCGGTTTTAATTATTTAATTGCTAAAACAATGTCCTCAGCTGAAATGTATTTCTCTTTTTTACCTTCATTATGCAGGGTCCATTACTTCCTGTCACAGCTGTACAAGGGGGTTGGAGTCTCTACAGGAAGGCACATCTAGCTTGATAAATCTTCTAGAGTAACAGGAGCTGGCTTAGTGTTTAGTGAATACTAGACAGAATGCAACTTAGGTTACCAATGTCAGCTCTCTCATCTCCCTGAGGGCAGGAGCTACAGTGAGAATGTTTAAGTGCTCATTTTACAAGAAAACAGATAAATGTTTTCTGTTTTTACACAATCTGTTTATTTTTATGTTTACTTTAATTTAATTTAGCATTATTGTTTTTACCAAATGAGTACTGTTTCATATCATGTCATTTTTTCTGTAACTTCTTTTTCTATTTAAAAAGAAATTGTGCTCTTAAAGGGAAACGAAACCCAAATTTGTTTTCATGATTCAGATAGAGCATGTAATTTTAAGCAACTTTCTAATTTACTCCTATTATCAATTGTTCTTTATTCTCTTGGTACCTTTATTTGAAAAAAATAGTAATATAAGCTAAGGAGCTTGCACATTTTTGGTTCAGCACCTGGGTAGCACTTGCTGATTGGTGGCTAAATCTAGCGCAAGTTCTACCCAGGGTGCAGAACCAAAAATGGGCCGGCTCCTAAGCTTACATTCCTGCTTTTTTTTTCAAATAAAGATACCAAGAGAACGAAGAAAATTTGATAATAGAACTAAATTAGAAAGTTGCTTAAAATTGCATGTTCTATCTGAATCGTGAAAGAAAAATACATTGTGTTTCATATCCCTTTAACAACTAGTTCCCCACCTACATATGCAGGCCATGCACCCTATTTATTTATTTTTTACCTTCATTCTGGAGCATCTCTTTCCAGGATAAGATATTTAGTTGTATGTTGGTCCCACCTTTTCAGGTTGCACTTCTGGGAATAATGAAATTCTTTGGTTGGTGAGTACTGTTTATATTTCAAGGCTAGTGTTTGGTAGACTCCTATACTTCCATCTTCCGTTTGAATAATCCTTTTCTGCTGTAAGTTCCAGCGGCAGCGCAGCTTATACTTCACTGAGCATTCCAGCAATGTAAGCCCCAGGATATCAGAGTGTTAAATGGGATAAATGCAGGCTTTTTCATTGCTCTGTCCTGGCACTTTTACTATCAGCCACCAGTAACCACTAACCATTGCTGATCCAACATTGAACAGTAGGTCCTCAGCTCCTTCCATTCAGTGGTCGACTTTCTCATGCGACTCGATTTACTTAGTGGTGTCTCACATGAGGTGGTTTTCTTTGTCCTCATGCTTTACTACTACTTTAAATGCTTTTGCTTTGAAATCGCTGATCCACTCCACCAGGGACTAAGGTTGCCAACTTCAATACAGAAAAATAAGGGACGCCTGCCTCCGATGACGTGCCAGTGGTGGTAAATCACAACTTAAAACATGTTTTCATAAAAATATTAAGATTGATACATGGACATTATAAAAAGATATCTTGAAACCAGTGTGAACAAATGCACTCAGCCTCTCTCCATCACAACTCAAGTGGTCATATCATCATAGCTGAATACACAGCTATGGCGATAATAAACATAGGCCAACAAAGTTTGACAGTGAGAACACAAAAAAATAGGCTTTTGGAGGAAATTGTGAGATGTGAACCATATTTTATTAACTTATTAAATGAACAGATCCATAACTTATTAACTTTAAATTAAACAAATGCTTTGATACTCAAAAAAGTCTATTGGAAAAAATATATATAGTGCAGGAGACTTGCAAAGGATCTTCCATGAACATCATGAACGTTATAACATCAGTGGACCAAAAGTAGTAGTGTGCAGTATTGGAGCATGTCAAGCCTACTTCCTTTTATAAGTGTACTTCTTGTCACTCCGTGCAGCACTAAGAAGCTGTTTGTCTTTCAAACAGCTGCAGTAAAACTCTGAACAGGACTTCTCAAAGTTGAGAGCGATCAAGAGCTCACTCCTAATGAGCTCCACTAATGAGCTCCACAGAGCACCTGTTCCTGCTGTCACTCCATTTGTTGGTCATTCTGGAAAATATATTTTCCACATAACCAGTGGATGCTGGGATACTTAAGATGTGGCTGATGATGGACAGCATGTTAGGCAGGCTAGATACTTGAAAGAGAGCCATCCACCTGGCAGACACGTCTTTGGACTTCCATTCATCCTCTGAATCTTCTCTGAGCCCCTTCAGAATGCTATTTGCTGTGGTGCATTCATCATAAAGTTTATCCATGCTGACTTTTTGGATGAGGTTGAGCTTATTATTGATCCTCTCAGTGTCGCTGAAGGAAAGCATGCCATGGTGCAGAGAGAGAGGTTGCAAGGAGAACAGCCAGTTGTCTTCTGAAAAGTCAAACCATTCCGCAATGTATCAGATTGCTGTGTTGAGAAATGCTGTGAAATCTGCCCTTGCTCTGTCTGCATCATGTGGGAGAAGATGCTGCAGCTTCACTTTTGTTAAGTAGCCATAAAACTGGTCATCTCTTCTCTGTGTGATTTTTTGCTTGAAGGTAGACATGATGGAATATAACTCAACACAGGTGGTTGAATCATTTCCCAGCTTCTTTACAACATCCTCAACGAGGGAGAGGATGTAATTGGAGAACAGGAGGTAAACTTCCTCAGTTGAGGCTTCACTGAGCTTTAACAAAGCTCTGATCTGTCTGGGACACCAGGCTGATGAAATAAGACCTGAGATCAGTCCAGGATTGCATAAGCCGGGAGATCACTGGATTGAGGGATAGCCACTTGAAACATGTTGTTGAAACATGTTGCAGAATCTAGCGGAACTCCACATCACAGAACTGGCAAAACTATTTGAGTGACTCCCTTCGTTTGGCAGGTGTGAAGAAGTGGCCATAGACTTTCAGCACAAAATTTTCCACATCTACACTGAGCTGGTCGAGAGCATGCTTCACTGTGTTGTGCACAATATGGGCATGGCAGTTCCCTTGCAGCAGATCTTTTTACTTTTTCTTTAGGTTGGTGAAGAGTGAAGACAGAGTTGTGGATTACATAATTTACCTTAGTATTGTCTGCACTATACGCACTATACACTGTAATTTGATCTAACGATAAGACAAATTTATCAAGGGATTGTTCTATGTAATCCATAATCTCAGCATCTGACTCATCTGCATTCTCTCTAAAATCAAGCATTTTGTTGCAGATCCCAGTTTCTGGCCCGAAATACTGTACAGCAAGGGGAAACATCTTCCTGTTCCCTTTATTTGATGCATCTGTCTATATGGAGAATGGGAGGGGTTTACCTGATGTTAAGACATCAACAACATCAGCCACTGCCTTTGGAGCAAGGACATATTTGGCCATTGCTTCTTCCTTAGTTCTCCTGAGGGACATTGTTTTATGATTTTGGAGTCATGCAGAATCTTTTGGTTGAGCTTGTGTCTACAGTCAGCACTGTTATAGCTGAGGTTGTGTTTAATCGTCTGTTACACCTGCGTTAACTCCGCTGCTGTAACCTAGAGGGGAGTAGGATCAGAAATTGCTAATGAACTTGAGTAATTGTATAGGATGGTGTTGAAGAAAATAACACAACATGAAACAACTGGTCCAAATTAAAAAGGTTATTATTGTAAAATTAAGCAGGATTACAATATTGTGATAGCATGTTACTCTATACAGTAATACAAAGCTGACGCGCAGCATCAGATAAGAATAGCATCTCTTTTATAGCCCATCTGCTTTGCTTTTAGCCAATCCAGGATCTTCACACGTAGGCAACTTGTGGTCTTCTTATCTCTTCCATACAGCACTTGGGTGTTTTACTTAGCCTCTAGGAGTTATATTTTTGCATGCACAACACAAATAGCTGAACTGACAAGAAAGTGTATTGCTTTAAAACTACAAACATTAATTCATTATAAAGCATAGGGAAAAATAGCAGAATTAAGTGTTTTTCTCTAAAAGTGGTGTGAACACAGATTTTGGCTAAAATATTTGTCATTGTTTGCAGTAACACCATCCAAACAGTGAAACCACACACATGTTTATTGTATATAGTCTATTGTTAATTCTATAGTATTGAAGGATGCAATCATTTAAATTGGTTAAGCATAACAAAGTTGTTTATTTGCTTCACATAGGCAGTATATTTTTATTATTAAATATGTATTAAATATATCTCTCATCTCTTATTAAAACAATGCTTATGTGTCTGACTGTACACCTTAACCTTAATAAACAAATCATACCATAACATGATTCATTTACATTTTTAACATTATTTCTTAACAAATAGGCAGCCTATGAAATCTAACGTAATCAATCAGAAAGTTATTGAGGTGATTAAAAAACTGTCATTACACTATCTGCCTCAGGAGATGATTGAGGTATGAAGAACTGTGAGACGGTGCTCTGATTTCTGTGAGCTCTAGCATTGCGGGAATTTTGCTCTTCCGAGGCATGCTGTCGCACATCTGACAGACCACCACGCACAAAAGAGAACACTTGCCGCCAAATTGTGCAAATGGCTTGATACTCATTTCCGCTGAAACTTTCCAGCCAAGTATTTGATTCCTCACACTCTCGTCAGTACTTTTGCATCCGCTTTCGTTTCAGCTCTGAAACATTCTGGAGCTGCCTCTGCCATTCTTTCAAATCGACTTCCCGCCAAGAGACCTGCCCTCCTCTGACTCTGATTGGCTGTGAACCTGAAACAAACCAATCAAACCAACGATGACAGCAAGTATTACCCAATCAGGGGCAGAATAGGAGGAGTCTTCACAGAATGCGGGTGGGATGATTTGCATGGGATGCTGCATTGAAGACAACTCGAAAAATCCTGTCCCGTATTGATTCAAAACGGCACGCGCTATTTTATTCTCAGATACGGGACGATTCTGTATTTTAAGGGATGGGTGGCAACCCAGGGACCCCATCGAATCAGTGGTTCAATCTTTCGTGAAATTCTGTGCTGTTTGTGAGAGCTAGCTATGTCTTACCCCTCCTATTAGACACCATGTGACAAAGAGATTGCAATGTTTCTGCTCAAAACCGCAACAGTGCTCCGAGGGTCCTAAGCAGCACTTCTACTTTGTGTTTAAACCCTTCACAGGGTTTAAACACACAGTAGTGTAGGGTCGATAGTCTTAAAATTATATGTCCTTACAAATTAGGGCATGTAATATTTTGACTATCAACTTTAAATATGGGCCTTTAAATTAATTTTAAAGAAAGGTTAATAACAGTTTTATCTTATAAAAAAGTTTTATTATTGACTTTCATTATAGGTAAACTATTTCCACATGCCTGTATACATTAAAAATTGGTGTCCCAAATTTGAGTCTGGGAAATCTGGTCACCTTGATTACAGAGATATGCTATGCATAGTGTATATTGGTTACAGTATTTAGTTAAATTATAAAAGTGAGCAAAAAATAGTATATTGCAATTTTTTTCTATGCATGATTAAAACAAATTATGAAAAACTATATAAACTTTAATTTTCTTTATTTTTTTTAAACATATATGTGCAGTTTTATCTCCACATTTGGTGAATCAAAAATACGATATCATTGATGTACACAGACTACAAACTTACAGAAATGTATTCTACAGTTCTTTACTTACAAGAAAAAAAGAATAAAAGTAAATGCATGGCAATCTTATTGATGTAAGCATTACAACTATAGCACACTATAAAAAATTAATTTAAATCGGCAATAATAAGGTTAAAGCATTAACACAAGAACCAAACACATAAGTTAATTGTAACTATTGCATGATGGAACTTGTAGTTTCATCCCGAACAAAAAAACGCGACCAAAACATCATGCAAACTACAACTCCCAATAGCCCTTCTAAAGTACGGCTCTCTGGTTGGGACAATCATGTGCTGACGTTAGTTTGGTTTCTGATTAGTTGGGTTTCACGGTACAGGGATTGGCTGAAAGGTGAGTGGAATTAATAATTGTATTTTATTTATCAGCTGCTTAAGAGCAATATAACAGTTTTTTTTAGAGAGGGTACATTTTGCGATCTAGGGTTGCAATCAAAATGTAATACGAAAAAATGCTCCGAATTTAACCAGAATATGAAATAAACAATGCAAAAAACCTCCTGGTAAATAATTGCAGTAATTGTATCTCGAGAGAGCACGTATGTGATGTAAATACTCTCTAGTCCATTTGTGCAGTGTAAATATTTGGAATCCAGTGTGTGGATTAAGTGCCATTAGACCGGATGTGCAGTGTAAATACTCAAGGGTCAAGGTATGAAGACAAAATAGAGTCAGTGACTACCTAGACGATGCAAATAACCCTTGATATTAACGAGCATGAAGTTCGATTTCGTTTTTTTTATTATTCAGATTATTAGCTCCTGCTGCAGGTTTGCCCTTTTTAAAATGAATTCAGTTCAGTGATCCGACTAAGATCTCTTGCTGCCTCAGTCAATCGAATTTTGCTAAAATATGTTCAGATTCTAACTTTTTGAAGATTAGATTTTAAGTGACATGAGACCCAATTTTTTTCTTTCATGATTTAGAAAGCACATGCAAGTTTAAAGAACTTTCTAATTTACTTATATTATCTAATTTGCTTCATTATCTTGATATACTTTGTTGAAAAGCATATATAAATATGATCAGTAGCTGCTGATTGGTGGCTACACATAGATGTCTAGTGTGATTGGCTCACCCATGCGCATTGCTATTTCTTCAACAAAGGATATCTAAAGAATGAAGTAAATGAGATAATAGAAGTAAATTGTATTTTCTATCTGAATCATGAAAGAAAAATAGTGGGTTTCATGTCCCTTTAAGAGCTGCTGGTTTAGTAATAACAGTTATAGTATTAATTTAATTGAAAATAAATGTTATTTAGCAAATAAAATAGACATTAAATAAAAAATGTGGGGCACCTATCACTAGTTACTGCAGTGGATTATGTACATATCGTCTGAAACCGGACATACAGGAAACAGCAGCTATGACCAGGAAAGTGAGGCCATGGAAACCGTGAGCGGTGTTAACACATGCCTCCTTATGAGCAATAGAGGTTATATAGCCCCTGAAACCAGGAACGTTGTATATGTGCTCATTGTGATCACGGGTGGTGTAGGTGCACCAGATACAAGCTATGTAGCTTCAATATTGCAGGTATACAGTTTTTTAACCTGCTAAAAATGTATGCAAAAATATACCCTCTGACAATACATTAATGACAAACAAACAGCTTTGGGTAGGAAAGGATGTACACAGCCACCTTAGTCCAGGTTAGTAGTGTACATACCCCATTGTCCATAGTAAAGAGACATGAAAGTCAGAATTAAACTTTCATGATTCAGATAGAGGATGCAATTTTAAAGAGACGTTCTATTGCATATTTAGCTAGTTAGTGAAACTATGTGTTTAACCCCATTGCAGTGGCAGGACAATTTGTTTTTCTCTAGTCGCTCCCAACAAATGTATTTGCTCTGGCTGACTTCAACTGCGTGGCCTTGCAACATATGCTGTGCGTACCAGTCTCTCTGTGGTCTCCCTCTACTCCTTCCCACTGTTCCCCAGATAGTGATGCTGAAACTCTGACCAGGCAGTGGGCCCCTCTTACCTGGGGGCCCCCTGCATTGCAGCCACTGTGCAGGGGTAAAGCACCGTTATGTGCTAGTAATAGTGAAATAATAAAATAACTGTTACATATTAGAACATTTTCTTTTATGTCCCTTTAATATCTTATGGAGTAACAGGTTATGAATCACCTGGACGCTTGGTCACTTGAGGGTAGAAAACATTTAGGGCTAGTTTACGAGTGGAGTGCAAACGTTTGCGCCTGAGCAATAAGGGGTTTATTGCGAGGGTTTGCGCTTGTTGTGCTTACCGCTCCTATTACGAGTTGAAGGTAAACGTGATCGCTTGAGCACAATTACGATTTGAAAATGATTACCGCGACTTCAGAGCTCTGGTTAACTGTTTTGCAAAACATTTAAGTTGCACAAAATACATAAAAAATACACTACAAAGTACATTTACACTTATAACACTATAATAACACTATCTAATAAAAATTATTTAAAAAAAAATATTGCACACAAAAATTATAATGGCTCAAAAATATGAGGTGTTAGGTGTTAGAAAAAAATAAAAACAGGAAAAGGGCTTTAACATAGACATACATACATATGCATGTATCTCTATATATGTATAGATGGAGACATGTGAGATCATATTTATGCAATATTCATATTTAATAAAGGTGTTACCATGTATTTAATGTAAATATTTCACATTCCAATGTTCTGCACATAGCGGAATATGTTCTTATTATTAATATATATATATATATATATATATATATATATATATATATATATACACCTATAAATAATCCATGTATGTGTGTGGACTGTGTGTTATAAAAAAATAATATATATATATATATATATATGTGTGTGTGTGTGTGTGTGTATATAGCTATATATTGTACCAATATACCATCAGATATATATATAGAAATATGTATTTATGAATAAATATAACATATTCTGCTATGTGCAGAACATTGGAATGTGAAATATTCATATTTTCATGTTGGGCTAGAGTGAGTGTGTAGTGTTAGGGTTTTTCCCCCCACTTTTTTCTCTCCATTGGCTTCTATAGGGGAATATGTGAACGTGCATGCAATATTCTAAGTTAGGCTTTTTGCACTAGTTGGGTTTCAGCAAGAGCGAAAACCACTTACTTTCAACTCATAATACGAGCACAGCCTGACGAGAGCAAAAAGCTTACTTCTATCGCAATTAACGCTCGAGTGGAAGCTTCATTAGTAATCTAGCCCTTAGTTGTAGATAGGTTGAGAATGTGTGCAGGAGGGAGAATGTTGGTAAAACTGGTTGTGTGTCTGGTTTGGGCATGAACTATTCGGACAAATATGGATTTTGAGATTATATTTAAATATTTTTCCGTGTGTGTGTGGAAGGGAGTTGTGGTTATAATATACAGTATCAGAGAAGTGTTGAATATTAGACTGAGAATAATTTATAAGAGTTGGAGGAAGCTAATATATATTGGTTGAGGAGCTGAGAGGCTGGGCTGGGAAGTATTTAGGAATTAGAACAAAATTAGTTGTGACTCACTAGGTTTATACTTATCGAAACTTTTGCATTTTTGGCACAAATGAGTACCTGAAAGTTGAAGGAGATTAAAGGGCATTTTAGTGCAAAAATAAAATTGTTTAATTTGTTAGAGCATGTGAATTTTGCACTGAATGCCCTTATTAACCATCCTAAAGTGGTTAAACATATAACTTAAAGTGAAGGTCAATTTAGATGAATCGGTGCCTGGTTTTTAATAATCCTATTAAAAACAAGGGCACTTTAATTAATCAAAATTGACATTTAACTTGTTTTCTTCAAAAACTTACCTTTTAATCCTGACAGCCGCTCCAGCGATTCCCCCGGCCATCGGAAGCCTCTTCATACGTCAGAAATGACGAATCCGGCTTCCTCCAATCATGGCTTCCCCCACGAGGGGATCAATGCCATGATTGGAGGAAGCCAGATTTGTAATTTTGGACCCGCGAAGAGGGCTTGCGACGGGCGAAGGAAGTGCTGCAGCGGCTGTCAGGATTAAAAGGTAAGTTTTTGAAGCAAACTAGTAAAATGTCAATTTTGATGAATTAAAGTGCTCTTGTTTTTAATAGGATTATTAAAAACTGGGCACCGATTCATCTAAATTGACCTTCACTTTAAGTTAATGGTGAGAAATCCAGAAGGAAATCACTGAGGTTTGGTGAAGCCAAATTATAGAGAATCAAATAAGGAATAGGAAGAGGCAAGTTCATTTTGATGGAAGCAGAGGTTTGGGGATAATGTTTGATATAAAATAGAGCCAAGACATCAGGTTTAAAGGGACAGTCTACACAAAAATTTGTTATTGTTTAAAAAGATAGAAAATGCCTTTACTGCCCATTCCCCAGCTTTACACAACCAACATTGTTAGATTAATATATTTTATAAATTTTTAATCCTCTACATTTCTGCCTGTTTCAAAGGCTCTATTGACAGCCTCTTAATCACATGCTATTTTTTATTAGCTTTTCACAAACGGAGACAGCTAGTTCATGTGGGCCATGCAGATAACAATGTATTCACGCCTGGGAAGTTATTTAAGAGTTAGCACAACACAGTACTAAATGCAATTCAATAGATAATAAACAGTCACAGTCATGTGATCAGGGGGCTGTCAGAAGATGCTTAGATACAAGGTAATAACAGAGGTAAAAAGTATATTAATATAACTGTGTTGGTTATGCAAAACTGGGGAATGGGTAATAAAGGCATTATCTATCTTTTAAAACAATAACTATTCTATTATAGACTGTCCCTTTTAAAGGGACATCAAGCTCAATTTTTTTTACATGATTAAGATAGAACATGCAATTTTAAACAACTATCTTGGCCTTCCTAGGTGATAAGTTTTTAGAGGCATAAATCTCTGCTATGTCTGGTATGGCTCCCATTTTATCCTACTCAATTTGTTACAAGACTCACTTTCTATGTCATCACTTCTGGTTTGTTTCTACATTTAAGACTAGAATCCTTACATTATGATCAGTCCATAACTCAAATCTTCTGAATAGACTGAGTGGTTGGACTCAGTGGTGAACTGCTAAGGAAACAGTATTTGGTTTACTTCTCTGGGACTGTTATTTTATCTCTGACATTGGAAGTTCTTATTCACCTCACCTGCTAGCATGGAAAAATACCTTTTGTGCCTCATTTCTTTGGAGATCCCAGATTTGGCGCTACCATCCAACAACCTCTAGTATGTAAACGTAGCCATTACTTCTCTAGCTTTTGTAGTTCTCCTGATATCCCTGATGTCAAGTAATGCTTTGTCTTGGGCTACTCCATTTTGAGAGCGTGTCATATATAGCATTAAAATAAAAATAAATACATTTTCTCTTTGGTATTAGCAGTATGATAAGTAAGTCTAGTAAATCTGTAATTAAACACTTTAACACTCCAATTAATACAAAGTTAAACAGGATCTGGTACGCATACCTTATACTTGGTGCCCATGTGAGCTCTGGTAGCTTTCCATTAAAATGTTTAGCGCTGTACTTATGCTTCTGGTTGTTGAATAGCAACATGAGGCTCACACTGATCCTGATCAAAACAGAGCAGCGAGTGTATATTGGAGTATAGAGGAAATGAATTCACAACAAGGTCCTGGCTAGCCCCTATTCTGACAGAACCAATTATGAAAAATGTAAGGCAGGGCTGTTCTGGTCATATGAAAACAAGTTTCACTTTATTCAATACAAGTTAAAAACGTGAGAGACCACACTCTTGCATGCTATCATAACTAGCCAGCAAACATGAAACCGCTGACCTGTAACTCTCATGCATTTATCCCGGGATTATGTGCTGTGTTTGAGAACCTGAATATACAATTACATCGTGTTCGTCCCTCCAACATATTTAAAGGGACAGTAAAGTGAAAATTGAACTTTCATGATTCAGATAGAGCATGCATTTTTAAACAACTTACCAATTTACTTCTATTATCCAGATTGCTTTGTTCTCTTGATATCCTTTATTGAAGAGTAAACATAGATATGCTGATAGGAGCTTAGGAGCGTACAGGTGTCTTTAGCGTTCTATGGCAGCAGCGTTTGCAACTTTGTATAACATTGCTATAAACATTGTTGCAAACACTGCAGCAAAATGGATAAAGACATTAGTACGCTCCTGAGCTCACCTAGGATTACTCTTTAACAAAGGATCCCAAGAGAACTAAGCAAAACAGAAAATAAAAATCAATTGGAAAGTTGTTTAAAATTTCGTACTCTGTCCAACTTAAGTTTAATGTTGAGTTTACTGTCCATTAAAGGGACATTCTACTTCAGAATTTGCATTGCTTAAAAAGATATATAATCCCTCTATTAACCATTCTCCAGTTTTGCATAACCAACACATTAAAGGGACATGAAACCCAAAAATGTTCTTTCATGATTCAGATAGAGAGTACAGTTTTAAACAACTTTCTATATTACTTGTATTATCTAATCTGTTTCATTCTCTTGGTATCATTTGTTGAAGGAGCAGCAATGCACTAATTGTTTCTAACTAAACACATGGGTGAGCCAATCACAATCTATATATATATATATATATATATATATATATATATATATATATATATATATATATATATATATATATATGCAGCCACCAATCAACAGCTAGAACCTAGGTTCTCTGCTGCTCCTGAGCTTGCCTAGATAAACCTTTCAGTAAAGGATAACAAGAGAAGGAAGCAAATTAAATAATATAAGTCAAATGGAAAGTTGTTTAAAATTGTATTCTCTATCTGAATCATGAAATAAAATGTTTGGGTTTCATGTCCCTTTTAATATACTTTTTACCTCTGTGATTACCTTGTATCTAAGCCTCTGCAGACGGCCCCCTAATTACAGTTCTATTTACAGACTAGCATTTTAGCCAATCAGTAAATACCTGCCATAACAAGTGAAACACCTTGTGAATACTTAAATAAAAAGCCACTGCCGCCTGTAACAAGCAACAACCAATTTAATGTTCTCTGTTATTTCCCTATAACAAAGCTACTGCACCCTAAAGAACCTACTGCCCCTGTAAATAGCCACAGTAACACTCTTACTGTACACTGTGAATATAGCACCTGTACTATGAGGTTACAAGCCACCACATTCTGAGGAATCCCCTGTAACATCATTTTGCACCCAGTAACAAGCTACTGCACCCTGTCATTTCTCCCTGTAACAAGCTACTGCACCCTGTCATTTCTCCCTGTAACATACTACTGCACCCTGTCATTTCTCCCTGTAACAAGCTACTGCACCCTGTCATTTCTCCCTGTAACATACTACTGCACCCTGTCATTTCTCCCTGTAACATACTACTGCACCCTGTCATTTCTCCCTGTAACAAGCTACTGCACCCTGTCATTTCTCCCTGTAACATACTACTGCACCCTGTCATTTCTCCCTGTAACAAGCTACTGCACCCTGTCATTTCTCCCTGTAACAAGCTACTGCACCCTGTCATTTCTCCCTGTAACAAGCTACTGCACCCTGTCATTTCTCCCTGTAACAAGCTACTGCACCCTGTCATTTCTCCCTGTAACAAGCTACTGCACCCTGTCATTTCTCCCTGTAACATACTACTGCACCCTGTCATTTCTCCCTGTAACATACTACTGCACCCTGTCATTTCTCCCTGTAACATACTACTGCACCCTGTCATTTCTCCCTGTAACATACTACTGCACCCTGTCATTTCTCCCTGTAACATACTACTGCACCCTGTCATTTCTCCCTGTAACATACTACTGCACCCTGTCATTTCTCCCTGTAACATACTACTGCACCCTGTCATTTCTCCCTATAACATACTACTGCACCCTGTCATTTCTCCCTGTAACATACTACTGCACCCTGTCATTTCTCCCTGTAACAAGCTACTGCACCCTGTCATTTCTCCCTGTAACAAGCTACTGCACCCTGTCATTTCTCCCTGTAACAAGCTACTGCACCCTGTCATTTCTCCCTGTAACAAGCTACTGCACCCTGTCATTTCTCCCTGTAACAAGCTACTGCACCCTGTCATTTCTCCCTGTAACATACTACTGCACCCTGTCATTTCTCCCTGTAACATACTACTGCACCCTGTCATTTCTCCCTGTAACATACTACTGCACCCTGTCATTTCTCCCTGTAACATACTACTGCACCCTGTCATTTCTCCCTGTAACATACTACTGCACCCTGTCATTTCTCCCTGTAACATACTACTGCACCCTGTCATTTCTCCCTGTAACATACTACTGCACCCTGTCATTTCTCCCTATAACATACTACTGCACCCTGTCATTTCTCCCTGTAACAAGCTACTGCACCCTGTCATTTCTCCCTGTAACAAGCTACTGCACCCTGTCATTTCTCCCTATAACATACTACTGCACCCTGTCATTTCTCCCTGTAACATACTACTGCACCCTGTCATTTCTCCCTGTAACAAGCTACTGCACCCTGTCATTTCTCCCTGTAACAAGCTACTGCACCCTGTCATTTCTCCCTGTAACATACTACTGCACCCTGTCATTTCTCCCTGTAACATACTACTGCACCCTGTCATTTCTCCCTGTTACAAGCTACTGCACCCTGTCATTTCTCCCTGTAACATACTACTGCACCCTGTCATTTCTCCCTGTAACAAGCTACTGCACCCTGTCATTTCTCCCTGTAACATACTACTGCACCCTGTCATTTCTCCCTGTAACAAGCTACTGCACCCTGTCATTTCTCCCTGTAACAAGCTACTGCACCCTGTCATTTCTCCCTGTAACAAGCTACTACACCCTGTCATTTCTCCCTGTAACATACTACTGCACCCTGTCATTTCTCCCTGTAACATACTACTGCACCCTGTCATTTCTCCCTGTAACAAGCTACTGCACCCTGTCATTTCTCCCTGTAAAATACTACTGCACCCTGTCATTTCTCCCTGTAACAAGCTACTGCACCCTGTCATTTCTCCCTGTAACATACTACTGCACCCTGTCATTTCTCCCTGTAACATGCTACTGCACCCTGTCATTTCTCCCTGTAACAAGCTACTGCACCCTGTCATTTCTCCCTGTAACAAGCTACTGCACCCTGTCATTTCTCCCTGTAATATACTACTGCACCCTGTCATTTCTCCCTGTAACAAGCAGCTGCACCCTGTCATTTCTCCCTGTAACATACTACTACACCCTGTCATTTCTCCCTGTAACAAGCTACTGCACCCTGTCATTTCTCCCTGTAACAAGCTACTGCACCCTGTCATTTCTCCCTGTAACATACTACTGCACCCTGTCATTTCTCCCTGTAACAAGCTACTGCACCCTGTCATTTCTCCCTGTAACAAGCTACTGCACCCTGTCATTTCTCCCTGTAACAAGCTACTGCACCCTGTCATTTCTCCCTGTAACATACTACTGCACCCTGTCATTTCTCCCTGTAACAAGCTACTGCACCCTGTCATTTCTCCCTGTAACAAGCTACTGCACCCTGTCATTTCTCCCTGTAACAAGCTACTGCACCCTGTCATTTCTCCCTGTAACAAGCTACTGCACCCTGTCATTTCTCCCTGTAACAAGCTACTGCATCCTGTCATTTCTCCCTGTAACAAGCTACTGCACCCTGTCATTTCTCCCTGTAACAAGCTACTGCACCCTGTCATTTCTCCCTGTAACAAGCTACTGCACCCTGTCATTTCTCCCTGTAACAAGCTACTGCATCCTGTCATTTCTCCCTGTAACAAGCTACTGCACCCTGTCATTTCTCCCTGTAACATACTACTGCATCCTGTCATTTCTCCCTGTAACAAGCTACTGCACCCTGTCATTTCTCCCTGTAACAAGCTACTGCACCCTGTCATTTCTCCCTGTAACAAGCTACTGCATCCTGTCATTTCTCCCTGTAACAAGCTACTGCACCCTGTCATTTCTCCCTGTAACAAGCTACTGCACCCTGTCATTTCTCCCTGTAACAAGCTACTGCACCCTGTCATTTCTCCCTGTAACAAGCTACTGCATCCTGTCATTTCTCCCTGTAACAAGCTACTGCACCCTGTCATTTCTCCCTGTAACATACTACTGCATCCTGTCATTTCTCCCTGTAACAAGCTACTGCACCCTGTCATTTCTCCCTGTAACAAGCTACTGCACCCTGTCATTTCTCCCTGTAACATACTACTGCACCCAGTCATTTCTCCCTGTAACAAGCTACTGCACCCTGTCATTTCTCCCTGTAACAAGCTACTGCACCCTGTCATTTCTCCCTGTAATATACTACTGCACCCTGTCATTTCTCCCTGTAACAAGCAACTGCACCCTGTCATTTCTCCCTGTAACATACTACTACACCCTGTCATTTCTCCCTGTAACAAGCTACTGCACCCTGTCATTTCTCCCTGTAACAAGCTACTGCACCCTGTCATTTCTCCCTGTAACATACTACTGCACCCTGTCATTTCTCCCTGTAACAAGCTACTGCACCCTGTCATTTCTCCCTGTAACAAGCTACTGCACCCTGTCATTTCTCCCTGTAACAAGCTACTGCACCCTGTCATTTCTCCCTGTAACAAGCTACTGCACCCTGTCATTTCTCCCTGTAACATACTACTGCACCCTGTCATTTCTCCCTGTAACAAGCTACTGCACCCTGTCATTTCTCCCTGTAACAAGCTACTGCACCCTGTCATTTCTCCCTGTAACAAGCTACTGCACCCTGTCATTTCTCCCTGTAACAAGCTACTGCACCCTGTCATTTCTCCCTGTAACAAGCTACTGCACCCTGTCATTTCTCCCTGTAACAAGCTACTGCACCCTGTCATTTCTCCCTGTAACATACTACTGCACCCTGTCATTTCTCCCTGTAACAAGCTACTGCACCCTGTCATTTCTCCCTGTAACAAGCTACTGCACCCTGTCATTTCTCCCTGTAACAAGCTACTGCACCCTGTCATTTCTCCCTGTAACATACTACTGCACCCTGTCATTTCTCCCTGTAACAAGCTACTGCACCCTGTCATTTCTCCCTGTAACAAGCTACTGCACCCTGTCATTTCTCCCTGTAACATACTACTGCACCCTGTCATTTCTCCCTGTAACATACTACTGCACCCTGTCATTTCTCCCTGTAACAAGCTACTGCACCCTGTCATTTCTCCCTGTAACAAGCTACTGCACCCTGTCATTTCTCCCTGTAACATACTACTGCACCCTGTCATTTCTCCCTGTAACAAGTAGTTGCACCTTTTAGAAATTCTGTTAGTGCTCTATTCACCCTATAAATACTCCATAGAACATGCTATTACAGCTACTGTATCTTGTGCATGCGCGCTGCTTTTTAAACAATATACCACACCCTATGTACCCCTTGAATACATTATGTAACAAACTATTACACCCTGTGACTATCCCTGTAATCTGCCATTACACCCTGTAAATACCAGTTTGATCAAATATACTTTTTATTAAAGGGACTGTAAAGTCAAAAATAAATCATGATTAAGATAGACCATGCAGTTCTAAGAAACGTCTATTATTAATTTATATGCAGTCTTTTTATGTGCCTACTTTTCTAAGGTACCAGCTGCTACTGAACATGTGCAGGAGTTCAAAGGGTTATACATATATGTGTATATGATTGGCAGCAGTTAGCTGCCACATAATACAAGGGGCAAGGAAATTAAGTCATTTCAAAATTAGAAAAAAAAATGCTATTGCATTGTCTTGTTACTATGCACATGTTGATTATGCAATTCTGCTGAATGTAATGGTCCTTCCAAGGGACATGAAACTCGATGAATGTTCTTTCTTGATTCTCTTAGAACATGCAGTTTTAAACAACTTTCCAATATACTTCTATTTCCAGATTTGCTTCTTTCTCTTGGTATCCTTTTGTTGAAGGAGCAGCAATGCACTACTGTGAGCTAGCTGAACACATTGGGTGAGCCAATGACATGATGTGTATATGTTCAGTTACCAATCAGCAGCTAGCTCCAAGTAGTATTGCTCCTAAACCTACCTAGATATCCTCTTCAACAAAAGAAAGTTGTTTAACGACCACAACGTACCCTGTATGTTGCTGGTTGTTAAGGTTTTTTTTTTAGGCCCGTAATAGTGCAGGTCTCAGCGGCGGTGCCAAGTCCGCGCTATTACAACCTCCTTCCCTCCAGCTGGCCTTCTGTAATAGTGTGGTCTAGCTGCTGGCAGCGAAAGCCACGCTATTAAAAAGCAAGGCCCATTGAAAGACCAGCGACGTACAGAGTATGTTGCTGGTCATTAAGGGGTTAGAATTGCATGTTCTTTCTGAATCGTGAAAGTTTAATTTTGACTTTACTGTCCTTTTAAGCATAATTACTATTGGGTATAGGCATTCGGATCCTTTGTGAGGATCTGAAAGCGGAATTAAGCAGCCGCTCGTTCCCTTCGGAGATTTTCTTAGCAGGATTGTTTTCTGTAAAAGATTCCCACTCTAAGATCTGGATTTGTGGAGATCTTTTACAGGAATCAGTCCGGCTATGAAAATCTGAAGAGAATGAGCGGCTGCTTACTTTCACTTTCAGACCCTCACAAAGGATCCGGTGCACATACTGTACCTAATTACGATGCCTTGGAAGTGACTTAAATGGAGTTCCATGAAGAATTGTAGGAGCCACATAAATCATAGCTTTGCAAACACAAATACAATAG
Organism: Bombina bombina; assembly: GCF_027579735.1. Lineage (NCBI taxonomy): Eukaryota > Metazoa > Chordata > Amphibia > Anura > Bombinatoridae > Bombina > Bombina bombina. The sequence continues at coordinate 623,970,907 of NC_069501.1, forward strand.
AAAAAGAAATGTGTGTAGGAAATCTTTGTATGCTACCTATGAAAATGGTTTAATCGGTCTACAATATTGTATTACCTACCAAATGTCACTGTTTATTTGTTCCAAGTTAAACAAAATGTAGTTTTCGACTACAACAGACAAGTAGAAGTCAAACACAGTCGGCCAGATTACGAGTGGCTCGGTAATAACTTGCAAGTTATTGTCACCGCTCACCTTTAATAGCGCTGCTATTACAGGTTTGCAAAAACCCGGCGTTTGCGGGTGATACTGCTGCCTTGAGCTCCATACCGCACACAAATACCAGCGCTGCTTTGAGCTGCTTTGACGTGCTCGTCCACGATTTCCCCATAGACATCAATGGGGAGAGCCGGCTAAAAAAAAGCCTAACACCTGCAATCACGGAGCGTAACGCAGCCCCATTGATGTCTATGGGGAAAGAAAATGTATGTTTACACCTAACACTCTAACATAAACCCTGAGTCTAAACACCCCTAATCTGCCGCCCCCGACATCGCCGCCACCTACATAAACTTATTAAACCTTAATCTGACGCCCCCAACCTCGCCGCCACCTACCTACACTTATTAACCCCTAATATGTCGTCCACAATGTCGCCGCCACCTACATAAATTTATTAACCCCTAATCTGCCACCCCCAATGTTGCCGCAACATACATAAATTTATTAACCCCTAATCTGCCGCCCCCAACGTCGCCGCCACTATACTAAAGTTATTAACCCCTAAACCTCTGGCCTCCCACATCACTAACACTAAATAAATATATTAACTCCTAACCCTAACACCCCTAACTTCAATATAATTAAAATAAATCTAAATAAAAATTACTATTATTACCTAAATAATACCTATTTAAGACTAAATACTTACCTGTAAAATAAACCCTAAGCTCGCTACAATATAACTAATAGTTACATTGTAGCTATCTTAGGTTTTATTTTTATTTCACAGGCACGTTTGTATTTATTTTAACTAGGTAGACTAGTTAGTAAATAGTTATTAACTATTTACTAGCTACCTAGTTAAAATAAATACAAATTTACCTGTAAAATAAAACCTAACCTGAGTTACACTAACACCTAACATTACACTAAAATTAAATAAATTTAATTAAAAAAATACATTTATCTAAATTACAAAAAATAATAAACACTAAATTACACAAAATAAATTATCAAAAATAAAAATGAATTACTCCTATTCTAATAGCCCTATCAAAATTAAAAAGCCCCCCCAAAATAATAAAACCCCTAGCCTACACTAAACTGCCAATAGCCCTTAAAAGGGCCTTTTGCGGGGCATTGCCCCAAAGAAATCGGCTCTTTTACCTGTAAAAAAAAAAATACAAACAACCCCCCAACAGTAAAACCACCACCCACACAACCAACCCCCCTACCTAAAAAACCGAAACTCCCCATTGCCCTGAAAAGGGCATTTGGATGGGCATTGCCCTTAAAAGGGCATTTAGCTCTTTTACGGTGCCCAAAGTCCCTAATCTAAAAATAAAACCCACCCAATAAACCCTTAAAATAACATCCAGCCGGGAGAAGTCTTCATCCAATCGGCAAGAAGTCCTTAACGAAGCAGGGAGAAGTCTTCATCCAAGCGGAAAGAAGTTGTGCCAGATGTCTTTAAGATGGAGCCGCTCCGCGTCGGAAGGATGAAGATAGAAGATGCCGTCTGGATGAAGACTTCTGCCCGCCTGGAGGACGACTTCTTTCTGCTTGGATGAAGACTTCTCCCGGCTTCGTTGAGGATTTATTGCCGCTCTCAAGGCAGAACATACAATGATCTGAGATGTCATCGCAGAAAATGCAGCATGTCTGCAGAAAGAACAGGACACATGCAGGAACTTGCAGGAACTGTTCATTTAACTTTTCATCGCTGCTCCACATTAGGCTGTTCTCTTCAAACAGAGCTGTTCTCTGACTGCACTGTGTAACTTTTCCTTACCACATATCATACAGAGCAAAGTGCTGTTTGAAGTGAACAGTCAAATATTCAGCAGCGCTGCCAAGCAGTAGGGCATTAATTAACTGTCTCTCAGAGATTGTTTCAAGCCCGTCCCCTAGCCTTTCACAATCTGCAAAGCTGTTTTTTTCTGAATGTAAGACGTTCATATGAGCAATGCACCTAATTTGCAATGCAATTTTCAACTACTGCACTATATTATAAAACTTTAAATATTGCTTCATTCTCCAGTTAACTAACACACACAATACAATCAAACTGGTGCTTTACTGTAACTGCCTAATTTAAAATTGAATTTTATTTAAAAATGACCTGCAGAAAATTTTTCACTAAAAAAATCCCGTTGCAGAAAGGGAAAAAAAGTTCTGCCTCTGGGCTTGCCGCTTGGATGAAGACTTCTCCCGGCTGGATGAGGATGGATGTCCGGTCTTCAAAAACTCTAAAGTGGATCTTCGGGGGTTAGTGTTAGTTTTTTTTAAGGGTTTATTGGGTGGGTTTCATTTTTAGATTACAGACTTTGGGCCCCGTAAAAGAGCTAAATGCCCTTTTCAGGGCAATGGGGAGCTTAGGTTTATTTAGTTAGGATTTTATTTGGGGGGTATGGTTGTGTGGGTGGTGGGTTTTACTGTTGGGGGGTTGTTTGTATATTTTTTTTTACAGGTAAAAGAGCTGATTTCTTTGGGGCAAAGCCCAGCAAAAGGCCCTTTTAAGGGCCATTGGCAGTTTAGTGTAGGCTAGGTTTTTTTTTATTTTGGGGGGGCTTTTTTATTTTGATAGGGCTATTAGATTAGGTGTAATTAGTTTAAATATTTGATCATTTCTTTTTTATTTTGTGTAATTTAGTGTTTATTATTTTTTGTAATTTAGATAAATGTATTTTTTTAATTTATTTAATTTTAGTATAATGTTAGGTTTTATTTAACAGGTAAATTTGTATTTATTTTAACTAGGTAGTTAGTAAATAGTTAATAACTATTTACTAACTAATCAACCTAGTTAAAATAAATACAAACTTACCTGTGAAATAAAAATAAAACCTAAGATAGCTACAATGTAACTATTAGTTATATTGTAGCTAGCTTAGGTTTTATTTTACTTTTATTTATTTTATTTTTAGGTAAGTACAAGTAGCCCTCAGTTTACGCCGGGGTTAGGTTCCAGAAGGAATGGTTGTAAATCGAAACCGTTGTAAATTGAAACCCAGTTTATAATGTAAGTCAATGGGAAGTGAGGGAGTTAGGTTCCAGGCCCCTCTCAAAATTGTCATAAGTAACACCTAATACATTATTTTTAAAGCTTTGAAATGAAGACTTTAAATGCTAAACAGCATTATAAACCTAATAAAATAATCACACAACACAGACTTCACTTGCATTTTTCTGCGAACAGTTATTTCTATGCATTCCAATCTGGACTTGTTCGTTTGAAATCTGCTCGATAGCTGATTAATTTCAGCTTGCTTGGCTGCAACACACGCGGACAGCTCCACCTATTGGCTATTTTATTCAATGCACTGCTTCTCAATGCTTTTCAATAGCAGTCACATTACTGGAAAAAAGGTTGTTATTCTGAAACAGTGCAAATTGAACCGTTGTAAACCGAAGGCCATCTTTATTTATTTTTAAATAGGAATAATTTATGTATTAATTGTAATTTTTATTTGCAATTATTTTAATTTTGTTAAAGTTAGTGGGGGTTAGGGTTTCGTTGGGTTTAGGGGTTAATAACTTAAGTATAGTGGCGGCAACATTGGGGGCAGCAGATTAGGGGTTAATAAGTGTAGTTAGCTGGCAGCGATTTTGGGGGCAACAGATTCGGGGTTAATAATAGTAATGTAGGTTGTGGCGATGTTAGGGACAGCTGATTAGGGGTTAATAAGTGTATGTAGGTGGCGATGACATTGGGGCAACAGATTAGGGGTTAATAATATTTAACTAGTGTTTGCGATGCGGGAGTGTGGCGGTTTAGGGGTTAATATGTTTATTATAGTGGTGGCGATGTCCGGAGCGGCAGATTAGGGGTTAATAATTTTATTTTATTATTATTTATTTTAGTGTTTGCGATGCGGGAGGGCCTCGGTTTAGGGGTTAATAGGTAGTTTATGGGTGTTAGTGTACTTTGTAACACTTTATTTATGAGTTTTATGGTACAGCTTTGTAGCGTAAAACTCATAACAACTGACTTTCAGGTGGTGGTACAGATCTTGTAGTTATGGTCTGTACCGCTCACTTTTTGGCCGGACAGGCAAACTCGTAATACCGGAGCTATGGAAGTTCCATTGAAAAGGTGCAGTAGTTACGTTGCGTTATGGCCAAAAAGGTGTAATACCAGCGGTAGTGAAAAAGAGCCATAACGATGCTTTTTCACTCATAACGCACAACTCGTAATCTAGCTGAGTGTTATTTCCTGAAACAGAAGGAAACGTCTGGGATAACTGATAGAGCTTGATATAGTAGTATTTTTATTGGTTATGCATGTGCAGACCCCACAAACCTTACAATAGGATTCAAACACACTGACTAGGAGGATGAGACTGACAGGGGTAAGAGTGCACAAGGAGATATATTGTCACTATAATTATTAGCCAATTGGTTTAGTTCTACTTTTAAGAAGCCCAAATAATGAAAAGTTCTTCTTGCAACACATTACTAATGATAAAAACGCAAGTTTTTGGTAAACTTATATTTAGATCAGTTGTAAGTAGTCCATTGACTTCTGTTTCTTTTTTCAGCACAGGTGGTTTTGAGTCCTTGCTTTGGAAGAATGGAGATGCCATCATATTACAAAAAGCTACTTGGGGAACTTAATGAGCAGAGAAAGAGAGATTTCTTCTGTGACTGCACCATTATTGTGGAAGGTCGGGTCTTTAAGGCTCACAGGAATGTCCTTTTTGCCAACAGTGGCTACTTTAGAGCCCTTCTGATCCACTACATTCAGGATAGTGGGAGACACATCACAGCATCTTTAGACATTGTCACTTCTGAAGCCTTCTCTACCATAATGGACTTCCTGTATTCTGGGAAGCTGGACTTGTGTGGAGAAAATGTCATTGAAGTTATGAGTGCAGCCAGTTATCTGCAAATGACTGATGTGGTCAATTTCTGTAAGGGTTACATTCGTTCCTCACTTGATATTTGTCGAAAGATAGAAAAAGAAAGCTCCTTTAGGCAAGCAGACAGTGGTAGCGATGGCATAGGAGGGGTAGATAGAACTAGATTGGAGAGCTCTGTAGTGAAAGATGAGGACAGTGAATGCCAAAGGGATCCTCCTCGTGAGGACCGAAGTAGCTGTAATTCAGTAGAACTTGTAGTAAAGGATCACCCAAGTGTAGGGTCTCCTGAAGAAAAAAGCTCATCCAAAGTAGTGGAACCAAAGGAGGAGTTTGACTCTGATATAGTGGAAGTGACAGAGGGTCTTCAGCAGTACCAGAGTCCCCAAAGACCACAACAGGGAGAGGACAGCCTCCCTGAAGGTGCAGGAGCTGACATGTCTTATAATAACTACCATATGAAACATTTCCTTGAAGCTCTTCTGCGTAATAGCTCTGCCCAAAGGAAAGAAGACAATGTACATCATTTTCCACGCGGGTTTGAATCTCGTCAGGAGGAAGCAGTGTTCCCCATGAGCTCCATGGCTGACATTCAGGGCGACTGGTATGGGGAAGATGCAGGTAAAAACTGTCTTATGAATATGGTATACATATAGAAAGTATGGGAAGCAAATGTTGGCTTTGAATAGATTTTACGTTAAAATTCGGCAAAGTTCAACTGTTAAAAAAGTAGAAATTATATGTCATATTTATAAAACTGAAATTTATAACTATCCATTTGAAGTGTTTTCAAAAGGGCTTCAGACAGTTTTCAAATGTAAGGCCATTTCAATCCACTAGAAACCTCAATTATCAAATGGTTTTTATGTGACTTTGCTCCACGTAAAAGTAAGTAATACTTTGCATTAAATGAATGCAGCACCAGTATTTTAATCTATCAGAAAACACTTTTTGAGTTGTATATGTTTTCACTCGAATGGATGGGAATAAGGGCATGGAGTTGTATTATATTACTGTTCCATTTTATCTTGTGAATTTAAGTTGCAAGTGGGAATCTCCTATTGGTTGCAGTTTTTCTTTTTATTCTAAAATCTGCAAGCGTCCATGTGCACATATCTGTTTATTTGATGGTAACAGATGAAAAGGGACATCAGTTAGCGTTTAAAAAAACAAAATGTAAATCTGTTAACCACACACGTAAATACAGTATGTTGTTGTTTTGTTTGTATACTTGTAATGAAATTTCAAATAAAATATAAAGACACATTTAGTCTCGAAGATACTGAGTAGTTTACAATCCACATCTTATGTTTTCTGTGAAAACATTTTTTTTTCTTTTTCTTTACAGTGTTAATTTTTTTCTTAAATTGCTGGGTTTTTTATAGTAATTTGAAAATATTATATATCTAGCGCTGCATAAACAATATTTTATAAGCACCTGTTTCAGCTTTATTAGCTCACATTTTACTGACAAGGTTTTGGCTAGTGGCACATTATGTGGGTTTTATTTGATGGGCTTATTGGTCTTCTGGTCTTTTTATCTGTGTTGACAGCATCTCTGTCTTTATTTCAGGGGATGTTCTTGTTGTTCCTATTAAGTTGCACAAGTGCCCTTTCTGCCCATACACAGCCAAGCAGAAGGGCATCCTTAAGCGCCATATTCGTTCACACACTGGGGAACGTCCATACCCTTGTGAGATATGTGGCAAGAGATTCACTCGGCAAGAGCACCTGAGAAGCCATGCACTTAGTGTGAGTATACGTTGCTATTTGCATACTTTTACATTTGGAGGGACAGACTTCATATGGAATGTATGAATCATAAAACAGACACTAGATTACTTTCAGATAAAATGTCCAATGATCTACATCTCTCTGCTCTGATTAGACTATCTAAGAGGTTTCACCAGTACTGTGAGGACCCTCAAAGAATTTAAAAAAAAAGGCAAATTTTAGCTTGAACACTGTTGATCTTTCTATAAAGGATTCTGAATACATACATTGTAATATAATGCTCAAGAAAGACCCCAAAGATTTTGTGTGACTGCTCTCCTTGCCAGCGAGTTTTTGATTATAATGTTCTAAGTCAAGGTTGTCTTGTATGTCATTTCAGGTTCACCGCTCAAACCGTCCAATCATCTGCAAGGGTTGCCGCAGGACCTTCACCAGCAGCCTATCCCCTGGCTTGAGACGTTTTGGACTGTGTGATAGCTGTACATGTGTCACTACCACTCACGATGACTCCAGCCACCCAGGCCAGTCTGAGGCTGCATCCGAGAGCATAGACAAAGATGAAGTAGATGGGGATTGGCCGATCTATATTGAATCTGGAGATGAAAATGAGGCAGCTGAGGAAGAAGCAGACGAGAAGGACCAACTTCACAGAGAGATTTTGATGTGAATCTCGAAAGAGGGGGAATAAATCACCATCGCAACATTAAGGAAGGATTCAAAATGTATCGGGGATGTAATCTGCTGTGCTACAGATTGCAAACCTCCAACTTTGCAGAATACTGCTGGACACCACGGTATAGGGAGCAGCATTTGACTGTTTATCTAATGCTTTTAGTTTGGTGCTGTGCACTAAAAAAACAATATAATTTGTGACTTTTTTCTGACGTTATTGATTTTTTTTAATCTCTCATTTGCTATTTAAAATACAAGAAACAATAGAACTGACAAGGTGCCAAACCACCCTGGGAGATGCAAGGATATCTGGTATTCAGCTACAATTATAGTGAGACCCTATAATCTGCTAATATCTCTCTGTCACGGAGAGTCTGGAGCCTAGAATGCACGTCTACTATATGTTAAAGATATTTTTATAGTGGCAAAAAAAGCTCAAATTGTTCAATCAGATCAAAAGCCTTCCTTTCTGAGGGATGTGATCTACATTACAATACTGAATACAAGCAGACGGTGAGATTATAGTTTTTGTGCCTCATCCTGTTCCTGGATATCTCAATCAGTTTTGGAAATGACAGTAATGTTTTCTTAAGGATCATTTTAAATATTTAATAAGCTCTTCTATGTTTGAATCACACAGACAACTGAGTTGTACTTGCTTTCAAAACCAGAAGTACTAGATATAGTGATATGACACATTCAGAAGTTGTACTAAACTAGCTGTTAGTGGAGAAAATACTACTTAAGTGGAAAAAAAGACCTGTTGTTTCATTATACCTGTGCCAGATAATAAGAAGTATGGAGACAGATCTTGTATAAATGCAACACATCTCTCTCGGTGTAGCTCCTGGAAGCCTTATTTGGCTCTCTTCATGCAAAGATTATCATGGTTATGGAATATGGAAGTAATTTATTCTCAGTTGAACGCACATTTTGCCTCGGGCTGCAACTAGTCTTCAAAAAGAACAAAAAGGTGGAGAACGTTTCTAAACTCATAATGAAGATTGTGTGCGTCCTTCTTTGTCTGTTTCTGGATTTTCCCTCCCTTTTCATTATGTTCAACAGTAAACCCAAAGCTAGCCGAGTTTATTCCTGTCTGTTGGTCATTCCTGAAAGACCAGCAGCAAAATACTGTTTGATTCTAAACTTTTATGTATTATAATAATGAACTGGGTGACCTAAGCACCATGATAACTATGATGTAATATCTGGAGGACAAATGTCCTTTTTTTTATTGGTTTGTATGAAAATAATATTTTTAAGTTATTGTGTCTTTTGTTCCATGGTACTGCACATGCAAAAACTGTAAAATACTATTTTAAAGTTGCCTTTTTCTTTTCCTTTCCATTTTGGTACATGCTTGAGACATCAAGATAAAATCTTCCACTAAATATTGCCTATATAAAGAGAAAAGCAATTCTTTAAAATGTGTGAAGCTAAAGGGGCTGGCTCGTGCTCTTATGATTATGTATATTCTTGTGCTGAGTTTTTGAGTAATATTAAACATAGTAATTAAATGTTAACAAGGTAAGTCATATTGTGTGGCTAAATGCTCTCATTGTTTTGCATGTATGGATTGGACGACACTTTTTCAAGAAAATTACAGTTAGATTACATTCCTGCTAGTATTGATGACTTAAAGGGACATAAAAAAAAATAAAAAATTTTCTTTCATGATTCAGATAGAACATACAATTTTAAACCACTTTCTAATTTACTTTCTATTATCTAATTTGTTTCATTCTCTTGGTATCATTTGTTGAAGGAGCAGCAATACACTACTGGTTTTTAACTGAACACATGAGTGAGCCAATGACAATCGAGATATATATATATATATATATATATATATAAATTAAAAAGATATGGTAAACTGCACAGCGCTAAACTGAAATAAATGTAGCCTAAATTATTCAGGAATTTATAAAGTTTACACTCAAACAGAGTATATATGATCTCATATGTATAAAAGAGATACAAGTAAAATAAATTTAAAAGAAATATGGTAAGCATTAAGATTATCAAAAATAAACGTATCTAATATATTGCACGTTGCTAGAAAATGTATCTGTTGAAATACATGTAAATGAGAGCCAAACGATCAGACACCGGATAGTGGAGTCCTATACAATTCAGAAACATGAACAATATGCAGTTGAATGATATCTACAGTAGCTCATAACAGTTAGAAGCAAGTAAATGTCCACAAACAAACGTGACAGATAAAAACAATGACGAGTGTTTATATTAACGGCACAGTCACTTTAGATCCAGTATCCTAATGCTAGCTTACTAACTACTTACATCCAATACCCTCAATCATATGAGGTAAGGAATAGGTGGCTGTAAGCGGGTATAGGTGAAACGCCTTCTCTTGGGGAGTACAGGTCCTCAGTTTGTTAGTAGCAGGATCCCAACCGGCTCTTCACTTCAATCCCAGCAGTAGTTTTCTCTCCGGTATTTTATAAAGAGAGGGGAAAGAAACCACACATAGTGTGATATCGTTTATAAAATACGTGTTTATTAAATGTAGAACAAGGGTACTCACAGACAAGACCTCAATCTTTATGAGGTATCGTCACAGCTTTGTACAATTACAGCGAAATAACAAAGTCCACAAGGAATAGCGGGAGCAGCCGAATTCAACACCAGAGTTGCAGCCTGACACGTTTCAAAGTTTTGTATAACTTCTTCATCAGAGGCTTTAGTAATCCTGAAGCTAACACTGCATTGCAGTCAAGAGACATAGCACCGGAGTGCCCAGAGTAAAGCAGAGTTATTTATCGGTTTCAGTGTGAAGACTCAGAAGAAACTAAAATAGTGTCACAAAAGCCGGGAGAACGCTATGCAAGAACATGACAGCAGTTCATAAACGAGTCTAGACTGGAACAGCTGGGATCGTCTTTAAGACAGAACTCGCAAGGACCCTAAAGGGATTGAGTTCCATTTTTTTTTTACACAAGACTTCTGTGAGTTGTTTTCTGGAGTGCAGACTGCTGGGCAGCTGAGAAGTCCCAGCCTGTGTTTAGCACCCATCTGGTGCTACAGGGATATCTTACAAGTTTGGATTCCCACATCCCATATACCAACTGAAACTCTGCTGCCAGTGTTCAGTCTGCTAGACGACTACACGGTTCCAGTCTGCCCTGTGAGCACCTCTGTTGGTGCTCTCCCACATGAGTCTTATCTGAGCCAAGATACACAGTGGGAGGTCTGCATTTCTTGTGAAACACAGCTGATCGATTCACCTGGGCACTCCTGACTGCACATTTGGAGAGTTTGGATATCGCAGCTAATTACGGAGGTTAACTATTTGTGGTGACTACTTACCTCATAGCGATTGAGGTTTCTAGAAGTTAGTGCTTTGGGATAGGGGAATCGCAACCCCATACACTTTTTTATTTATATAATCCACCTAAGAGAGGCGCAGATACACACTCTTCTTTATATATATATATATATATATATATATATATATATATATATATATATATATATATGCAGCCACCAATCGGCAGCTAGAACCTAGGTTCTCTGCTGCTCCTGAGCTTGCATAGATAAACCTTTCAGCAAAGGAAAACAAGAGAAGGAAGCAAATGAAATTATAGCAGTAAATTGGAAAGTTGTTTAAAATTGTATTCTCTATCTGAATCATGAAAGAAAATTTTTGGGTTTCATGTCCCTTTAAATGATCATTTTAAAATGTAGCCTGTTGCATCCCTTTTAACCATAAATGCCTTACTTCCCAACCATACTTTAAAGCAGTGTTTCTCAACTCCAGTCTTCAGGATCCCCAACAGATTTTCATGATATCTGAACTAGAGCACAAGTTAAAATAATCAGTTGAACTATAACCATGGGTACTAATCTGCTGATTATTAAATTAAATGTGCGCTTAAGTTCAGATATCCTGAAAATCTAGTCTGTTAGGGGCCTGAGCACTGCTTTATATGGACATGAAAGTCAGAATTAAACTTTCATGATTCAGACTGTACAAATTAAAAAAAAAGATCTGTTTTACTTATAAATATATTTGTCTTGGTATACTTCATGAAACTTAACTCCTTTTCATAAAAGCATACTGAGATAGTCTTAGAAGTGTGCACGTGTCTTGACTATACGGCAATGTTTGCAACTATACTTGTGACAAGGTTATACCTTCTATATAGTTCTAAAAATGTGCACGCTTCTGAGCATATCTATATCTGCTAAGACAGGGCTCGACAAACCCTGGAGCCAGCGAGCCACTGGCTACTAGAATTTTACGCCTGGCTCCTAACATATGGGTTATTCTCCATATATCTATATAGAAATACCACTGTCTGGCTCCTATAAGTTTTTCTGGCTCCTAAATTTTAAAACAGATTTGTCGACCCCTGTACTAAGAAAAGAGAAGTGTGAAATTATCATTACACAGCACACCTACCTCCGCTTGCTCTCACGGGGAAAAGAGCAGCGTTTTACAAAATATACCTGGATTATTTTTTTTAATTATTGCATCTAAATCATGAAAGTCTTATTTTTACTTAAATGGCCATTTAAGCACTATTTGTTAAATGGTCTTTATACAAAATTATTTATTTTACAAGATATGACGAGTCCACGGATTTCATCCTACTTATGGGATTACGCCTCCTGGTCAGCAGGAGGAAGCAAAGAGCACCACAGCACAGCTGGATATATAGCTCCTCCCTTCCCTCCCACCCCAGTCATTCTCTTTGCCTTTGTTAGTGATAGGAAGAGGTAAAGTGAGGTGTTAGTTTAGATTCTTCAATCAATAGTTTATTGTTTTTAAATGGTGCCAGTGAGTACTATTTTTCTCAGGGTGGGGCATCAGATGTTTCAGCTATGGGAACTGAGGAGTTTTTCTACATTATCACTTCACTCCCCATGCTGTTGCTGCCCTGCTGATGGTCTTATCAGATGTCACATAAGGCCCTATTTGTCCCCACAGACCTACAGGAGGTGATGTAAAGAGACCTCTTCTTCGTGTGGGACAGGTTCAGATCAGCACTACGGTATGTACAGTCTTTTTGTTTTCTGGGGAGAGTGTAGCTCAGAACAGACTGGACGTTAGCTGCTGCAACACAAGTGGGGTAACTAACTTGCAAAAACAAAGTTTTATTTCTCTATCTGTTTCCTTTAATATATATAATAAGCAGTGGGTTGGTGTACTTATGTGACCCGGTTTCATTAAGGGGTCAGAAACGGTGACACTCTATATGCAGGCTGACGCTGGAGATTGGGACAAAGATCCTGTGTAAAAATCGTTAAGGCCTTTATTTTGTGAGGCAACAGTTGTTTGAGGGACACATTGGCTTTTATACTAGTCGGGTCTACCCGACATTGATTATTTCCATGCAGCGTTTTTTCTTTCTCTATACCGCCCACGAAAGGCGGGGCTTACGTTTGCGCGCTTTTCTGCGAACTTGCTATTCCGGCTTCTGACACGGAGGAGTATTACGGAGCACCTGTTGCTTTCTAGGTCCGCTTGGTTTAAATTACTAGATCGCAAGCGGACTTAGGCAGTGGTTCTAGGAGGGCATCTTGTTGGTGTGAGGTAGGCGCCACAGCGGAGCTGTGGTTTGATGCAGGGGTTAATTTTAGTCGCAACACAAGAAGGACTATGATAACCTAACAATGTAAAGAGGTTTGGTTATAGAAACTGCATATTGCTATTTGTTACACATTTGCAGTAAAAGTTTATATCGTTACACATTTGCAGTAAAAATTTATATCGTTCTAAAATTTAAAGACACAGTACAATTTTAAAATTTAAAGGCACAGTACTTTTTTTTGTTATTTCATATTATTATCTGACACAACCAATATTGCTCTTGTTTTTCTTTTTATCATGGCTGACCTACTGGAACAGACTTGTTCTATGTGCTTAGCTGCCAATGTGGAACCCCCTCTTACATTTTGTCCCTCCTGTACTGAGAGGGCCTTACAGTTTAAAGAACAAATTTTCTTTAATGCAAATATCTCTAAGGATGCTATTCAGCTTGATGAGACTCAGGGTATGTTACAAATTTCTCCCCAAGCGTCACAGCCTTTAACACCCTTTCAGGCACCGTCAACTGCATCCACCTCATTCACTCTAAAGGATATGGCGGCAGTTATGTCATCTACTCTTACAGAAGTTTTGTCTAAGTTGCCAGTGTTGCAAGGCAAACATAGTAGAAGAGCGGACCAGGTGGTCCAGGCAACTTCTGAGCTCTGAAGTGGAAGGTAGGGAGACTCTATCTGAAGGAGAATTGTCTGATTCAGGAAGTGCATTACCCCAGACAGATTCGAACGTAATGTCCTTCAAATTTAAGCTTGAACACCTCCGTCTGTTGTTACGGGAGGTTTTGCTGACTCTGGATGATTGTGACTCTATTGTGGTACCACCAGAGAAATTGTGTAAGATGGTCAAATACTTAGAGGTTCCTTCTTATTCTGATGTTTTTCCGGTTCCTAAGAAAATTTCGTATATTATTACACGGGAATGGGAAAGACCGGGTATTCTGTTTTCACCTTCCCCTACCTTTAAGAAAATGTACCCTATAGCTGACACCCTGGCTAAGCGTACGACTATCCCTATTGAGGACAGTTGTGCTTTCAAAGACCCTATGGACAAGAAGTTGGAGGGTCTTCTAAAAAAGCTATTTATTCATCAAGGGTTTCTATTACAACCGACGGCCTGCATTGTCCCAGTCACAACTGTGGCCGCATTTTGGTTTGATGCTTTAGAAGAGTCTCTTAGGCCTGAGACTTCTTTAGAGGAAATAATGGATAGAATAAAGGCCCTTAAGCTGGCAAATTCTTTTGTTACGGATGCCGCTTTCCAGATCGCCAAATTAGCGGCTAAGAATGCAGGATTTTCCATGTTAGCACGCAGAGCCTTATGGTTAAAATCTTGGTCTGCGGATGTGTCCTCTAAATCCAAGCTTTTGGCTATTCCTTTCAAGGGTAAGACCCTATTCGTTCCTGACTTGAAAGAGATCATTTCTGACATTACGGGAGGTAAGGGTCATCTCCTACCTCAAGATAAGACTTCTAAGCAGAGGGGTAGACAGAGTAATTTTTGTTCCTTTCGAAATTTCAAGGGAGTCCCCTCTGCCTCTTCCGCTAAACAGGAAGGGAATTTTGCACAAGCCAAGTCCGTCTGGAGATCCAACCAGGCTTGGAACAAGGGTAAACAACCCAAGAAGCCTGCTGCTGCTCCCAAGACAGCATGAAGGGGCGGCCCCCGATCCGTGACCGGATCTAGTAGGGGGCAGACTTTCTCTCTTTGTCCAGACTTGGATAAGAGACGTTCAGGATCCCTGGACACTGGAAATCGTGTCTCAAGGGTATTAGCTGGAGTTCAAAAATCCCTTCCCAAGGGGAAGGTTCCTTCTTTCATGATTGTCTGTAGACCAGATAAAAAGAGAGATGTTCTTACGCTGTGTAAAAGACCTCTCCACTTTGGGAGTAATTTGTCCCGTTCCAATTCTGGAACAGGGGCAGGGGTTTTACTCAAATCTTTTCGTGGTTCCCAAAAAAGAGGGAACGTTCCGACCCATTTTAGATCTCAAGAGTCTAAACAAGTTTCTCAGAGTCCCATCCTTCAAGATGGAGACTATTCGGACAATTCTTCCATTCATTCAGGAGGGTAAATATATGACTATCGTGGATTTAAATGATGCATACCTTCACATTCCTATCCACAAAGATCATCACCAATTTCTAAGATTTGCCTTTCTGGACAAACATTTTCAGTTCGTGGCTCTACCTTTCGAGCTGGCCACGGCACCCAGGATTTTCACGAAAGTTCTAGGGTCTCTTCTGGCGGTTCTCAGACCGCGGGGCATTGCAGTGGCGCCTTATCTGGACGATATTCTGATCCAGGCGTCGTCTTATCAATTGACAAAGTCTCATACCGACTTGGTTCTGTCCTTTATAAGGACTCATGGGTGGAAGGTGAATCTAGAAAAGAGTTCACTAATTCCACAGACAAGGGTTCCTTTCCTGGGAACTCTAATAGATTCTGTATCCATGAAAATTTTCTTGACGGAGGTCAGAAAGTTAAAGATTCTGAATACATGCCAAGCCCTTCAGTCCAATCCTCTGCCTTCAGTGTCTCAGTGCATGGAGGTAATTGGATTCATGGTGGCGGCAATGGACATCATTCCGTTTGCTCGTTTTCATCTCAGACCTCTACAACTGAGCATGCTCAGACAGTGGAATGGAGATTATGCAAATTTATCTCCTCAGAAAGATCTGGATCAAGAGACTCTCTTCTTTGGTGGTTGTCGCAGGATCATCTGTCCCAGAGAGTGTGTTTCCGCAGGCCCTCGTGGGTGATCATGACAACAGATGCCAGCCTCCTAGGATGGGGTGCAGTCTGGAATTCCCTGAAGGCTCAGGGTGTGTGGACTCTGTCGGAGTCTCTACTCCCAATCAATATTCTGGAATTAAGAGCAATATTCAATGCGCTTCAGGCTTGGCCTCAGTTGGCTTCGGCCAAATTCATCCAGTTTCAGTCGGACTACATCACAACTGTGGCTTACATCAATCATCAGGGAGGAACAAGGAGTTCCTTAGCGATGACAGAAGTATCCAAGATAATTCAGTGGGCGGAGGCTCACTCTTGTTATCTGTCAGCAATCCACATCCCAGGAGTGGACAACTGGGAAGCGGACTTTTTGAGCAGAAAGACGTTTCATCCAGGGGAATTGGAACTCCATCCGGAGGTCTTTGCCGCTCTGATTCTCAGGTGGGGCAGACCGGATCTGGTGGACATGTCCTCTCTGCCACCGTGGAAACTTCCATTGAGGCAGGACCTTCTCATTCAGGGACCCTTCCATCACCCGAATCTAGTTTCTCTGCAGTTAACTGCTTGGAGATTGAACGCTTGATTTTATCTAAGCGAGGGTTCTCTGATTCAGTCATTGATACCTTGATTCAGGCATGTAAGCCTGTTACTAGAAAGATTTACCATAAGATATGGTGTAAATATCTTTATTGGTGCGAATCCAAGGGCTACTCATGGAGTAGGGTTAGGATTCCCAGGATTTTATCTTTTCTCCAAGAAGGATTGGAGAAAGGGTTGTCAGCAAGTTCCTTAAAGGGACAGATTTTTGCTTTGTCTATTCTGTTACACAAACGTCTGTCAGATGTTCCAGACGTTCAATCTTTTTGTCAGGCTCTAACTAGAATGAGGCCTGTGTTTAGACCAATTGCTCCTCCTTGGAGTTTGAATTTAGTTCTTAATGTTCTTCAAGGGGTTCCGTTTGAACCTATGCATTCCATAGATATTAAGTTGTTATCTTGGAAAGTTTTATTTTTGGTTGCTATGTCTTCTGCTCGCAGAGTTTCAGAGCTTTCAGCTTTACAATGTGATTCTCCTTATCTTATTTTCCATTCTGATAAGGTGGTCTTACGTACCAATCCTGGTTTCCTTCCTAAGGTTGTTTCTAATAAGAATATTAATCAGGAAATTGTTGTTCCTTCCTTGTGTCCTAATCCTTCTAAGAAGGAGCATCTGTTACATAACTTGGACGTGGTTCGTGCCCTGAAGTTTTACTTATAGGCGACTAAGGATTTTCGTCAATCATCTTCATTATTTGTTGTTTTTTTATGGAAAACATAGGGGCCAGAAAGCTACGGCTACCTCTCTTTCTTTTTGGCTGAAGAGTATCATCCGTCTTGCTTATGAGACTGCTGGACAGCAGCCTCCTGAAAGAATTGTGGCTCATTCCACTAGGGCTGTGGCTTTCTCATGGGCATTTAAGAATGATGCTTCTGTTGAACAGATTTGCAAGGCTGCAACTTGGTCGACTCTTCACACTTTTTCTAAATTTTACAAATTTGATACTTTTGCCTCGTCAGAGGCTTTTTTTTGGTAGAAAGGTTCTTCAAGCAGTGGTGCCTTCCGTTTAGGTTCCTGTCTTGTCCCTCCCTTTCATCCGTGTCCTATAGCTTTGGTATTGTATCCCATAAGTAAGGATGAAATCCGTGGACTCGTCATATCTTGTAAAAGAAAAGGAAATTTATGCTTACCTGATAAATTTATTTCTTTTACGATATGACGAGTCCACGGCCCGCCCTGTCAATTTTTCAGGCAGGTTTTTTTTTTTTTAAAACTTCTGTCACCTCTGCACCTTGGCTTTTCCGTTCTCTTCCTAACTTCGGTCGAATGACTGGAGTGGGAGGGAAGGGAGGAGCTATATATACAGCTCTGCTGTGGCATAATCCCATAAGTAAGGATGAAATCCGTGGACTCGTCATATAGTAAAAGAAATACATTTATCGGGTTAGCATAAATTTCCTTTTTTTAAAAATTTATGTAGAGCATACAATATAGAGTTTAACTGTCATGTCCTCTTTAAATGCCCTCTTGGCACATCCAGATCTTGATCTTTTAGACACAAGACACAAATTTTAAATCAAAAGACTGTTTCATTTAAAGAGTAATATAGGTGACCTCTGAGTCTTCAAAAGGTCCTTGCTGTACACTATGTATGAGAGAGTATACTGTGTAGGAAAAGGTAAGCTAAGAGTCAGTATCTAAATACAAAATGTCAGGGACTTTAATGTAACAAACGCTAAGGCGCAGCCTGTCTTACACTTTTCGTCATCCTTGCCTTAATCATAGATGAGTTTAGTCAAGGCAGGTTTTTTGATGGGTTATGTGTGCTTTCTGGAAATAAAAAAGATCCTTCTTACTTGCTCTTGAAGAAATTATAGCGGAGCCTCTGAAGACACAACTTGTGATTGTATTACTTATGAGTTACCTGAATACTTCCCTAGATATACAAAACATTTTTTATTACTTTCACATTGATGTGGAAAATGTTTTGAAAAACAGATCTGGAATGTTAGTGATATTTGAAACTGTTTTAATATATCATTTGTAATGAAGATGCGCTATAACTTACTTTTTAATTCATTTATGAAATTCAAATACCACGCGCTCCGCCGCCCACTTCAAAAGTCAAGTTTTCTGTAAACTATCGGTTTGAATTGTTCTCCAATCAGCACTATAGCTACAACAAAAGTGCGCTTTTTTGGGCAACAACTATTCAAACCGTTAGCTCACAGAAAACTTGACTTTTGAATTGGGCAGCGGAGCGCGTGGTATTTGAATTTCATATCTGTATTAAAAAGTAAGTTATACCTCATCTTCATTACAACTGATGGATTAAAATCCATCTAAAATATCACTAACATTCCAGATCTGATTTTTAAAAGGGGAGAGTTTACCATCACTTTAAGAAGGCTGAAAATAGCCCTACTTGTGAACAGCTTCAAATAGCTTCAGACAACTATAATTATTATTTATTTATTTTTGTTGAGGGATTAGCATTACATCTTTCTTTCAAGCCACAAGTGATGTTCTGTTATGAAAAATTGGAAAGTCGATAGCAGTTGTAATTTAATATTGCTGCATGCAAGTCCCACTACAAAAATTACCTTTTAAAAGAAGGTTCAAACTTTTTTTTAGGGTGGAAATAAGCTTTGCAGAGATCTAAAATAAACAATGTATGTGTTTTGTTTAACTCTTGACACAAATTTCAGTGTTTTTTTTTTTTTTTTCTTCATTATTTAATTTGTTTCTGTAGTGTTGGGCCCCCTCACACTCCCCACCTCCCCCTCAAAGTGATTAATGTAGTGCCCAACATCCTCCTCCAAACATACTTTTTCTGTAGTTGGGTGCCTATTCCTCCCTCTCCCCTGCCAAATTCTTTTCCAGTAGTTTAGGGAACCACACCCCCCTTCCCCTACGTACTGGGCCCCCCACCTGTCTCCCTCCAACTACTACCACTCTGCACCAACAAACAATTGTTGCAGAGAATGACAGAGAATGTGTCAATCACTGTAACGATCTGGCTTCATATGGTAAGCAAGCACGACCAGTGCTCCCTCTCCATACAAAAGCAGGTGCCTTCTGCCCCCAGCTGCAATTGTTTAAGAAAAGCAATTCTTAAACATTTGAAACAACTAGCTAAGAAACACATTTAAAATATAATGAAATTATTAAATAAAAAAACAAATTTGGAAGGGAAGGTAATTGCCACTCCATGTAGTAGTACAAAAAGGGTGTTGCAATTATTTTACATACAGACTTAAATCCAGAAGAGAGATATGATGTTATTAAAATTGCAAGTGATATGTAATGTTATAAAATATGCAACATTTATGGGCCAAATCAATTTGATAAAGTTACATATTACATTTCTGGAATATGTAGATAATAAATTGGGGATTTTAATATGGTGCCAAAGACCCCCATAGATAGATTTAAATGTCAATGTTTCAGGAGTCCTTAAGGACAAATAGTCTAATAATCGATGCCATGATTTAAAGGGATACTAAACCCAATTTTTTTCTTTCACGATTGAGATAGAGCATGAGATTTTAAGCACCTTTCTAATTTACTCATATTATCAATTTTTCTTTGTTCTCATGCTATCTTGATTTGAAAAAGCAGTACTGTAAGCTTTAGAGCCGGACCATTTTTTTGTTCAGCACATGGGTAGAACTTGCTGATTTGTGGCTAAATGTAGCAAACCAATCAGCAGCTCTACCAAGGTGCTGAACTAAAAAATGGTCCGGCTCCTAATCTTTTATTACTGCTTTTTCAAATCAAGATAACATGAGAACAAAGAAAAATTGATAATAGGAGTAAATTAGAAAGTTGCTTAAAATTGCATGCTCTATCTGAATCATGAAAGAAAACATGTGGGGTTAGTATCCCTTTAAATGTTAAAGATATAAGGAGAATCATTCATCCAGACCAAAACACTTTTACATGTATACCTAAAGCTCATAAATCGCATTCCAGACTAGATCTATTTTTAATTGCTACTACATTAATGAGATATTCAGAATGGGATGATCCACCCAATTCAGATCATGCTTTGGTCAGTATCAATGTCACACATAGGACCACCTGGCTATCATATCCAAAGTAAATTTTTCAAATTACTTAAAAAAAAAAAAAAAAATATGTAAAGAATATGAGGTTAATAATATTGAGCATGTGAATGATATTTTGTTATATTGAGATGCTGCTAAGACAGGCTTAAAAGGTAAGATTTTTGCTTATTTGGCAAAATGTAATAAGAAAAATAAAGCCTTTGAACTCTAACTCTCTGAACAGTTAGCTAACACATATAATTGATATTTATGTGACCTAAAAAAAATTGGGAGAAAATACTTTTCTTTTACAAAAAGCATCAAAAAAGGACTTGAAATATAAAAGTAGATTTTTGGAGTTTGGTTATAAGACAAGTAAATTACTAGCCAAGTTAGTTAAAACTTAACAAAAGAAAAGTTTTATTAGTACTATTGTAGAAGATTTTATAAAGCTAGACAACTTAATCAAGTTAAGAAAAATACATATTGGGATAATTTTAATATATTTTAAATTAACTAGCCTCAATAGACCTATTGAAAAGGTTGAAATGTTTGTTATTAAAAAAAATGAGTGTTAATGCTGCGGGACCAGATTTCATACCAAAATAATTAAAATAGTGATGCAAGAAACTACTCCAGTATTAAAAAATCTTTTCAATTTTTATTTTTCTAAACAAACTAAGAAAAGATTCAGTAATATCACTTATTCTTAAACCAGCTAATGTGGAATCTGATTTATTGTCCTACAGACCAATTGCCTTACTAAATTCTGATTATAAGATTCTAGTGTTTTAGCTAATAGACTGCAAGTGATTATTTCTGAAATTATTCATCTCTTAATATATTGAAAGTTTTGAATGTTGTCTCATATTTTTAAGAATATAATAAAAAAGAGAATGAAGTGGGGACAGATTTAGCAATCCAATCTCTTGATACCGAAAAAGCTATTGATTCTATTAATTGTCATCAGCATTGGATATATTTGGCTTTAAAGGCAATTTTGTTAAGAATATTATTTTTCTTCTATAAGATATGACGAGTCCACGGATTCATCCTTTACTTGTGGGATATTATCCTTCTGCTAACAGGAAGTGGCAAAGATGACCACAGCAGAGCTGTCCATATAGCTCCTCCCTTGTCTCCACCCCCCAGTAATTCTCTTTGCCTACTCTAAGTACTAGGAAGGGTAAAGTGAAAGAGGTGATAAAATGGACGTGGTTCGTGCCTTGAAGTTTTGCTTGCAAGCGACCAAAGATTTCCATCAAACATCTTCTCTGTTTGTTGTCTATTCTGGAAAGCGTAGAGGTCAAAAAGCTACTGCTACCTTTTTCTTTTTGGCTGAAAAGCATCATCCGTTTGGCATACGAGACTGCTGGACAGCAGCCTCCTGAAAGAATTACAGCTCATTGTACTAGAGCGGTGGCTTCTACATGGGCTTTTAGAAATGATGCTTCTGTTGAACAGATTTGTAAGGCTGTGACTTGGTCTTCCCTTCATACCTTTTCCAAATTTTACAAATTTGATACTTTTGCTTCTTCGGAGGCTATTTTTGGGAGAAAAGTTCTTCAAGCAGTGGTGCCTTCTGTTTAGGTATCTGTCTTGTCCCTCCCGTTCATCCGTGTCCTGTAGTTTTGTTATTGTATCCCACAAGTAAAGGATGAATCCGTGGACTCGTCGTATCTTATAGAAGAGAAGGAACTTCATGCTTACCTGATAAATTGATTTCTTCTATGATACGACGAGTCCACGGCCCGCCCTGTCAATTTAAGACAGATTATGTTTTTTGATTTAAAACCAGTCACCTCTGCACCTTGTAGTTTCTCCTTTTTCTTCCTATACCTTCGGTCGAATGACTGGGGGGTGGAGTCAAGGGAGGAGCTATATAGACAGCTCTGCTGTGGTGCTCTTTGCCACTTCCTGTTAGCAGGAGGATAATATCCCACAAGTAAAGGATGAATCTGTGGGCTCGTCGTATCATAGAAGAAATCAATTTATCAGGTAAGCATAAATTTCCTTTTTTTTTATATAGCTCTCCTTTTTCTGCACTGTTGGTTAATGGTCAATTGTTGCCCTCTGTCCCCCCTTTTGTTCAATATTGCATTAGAGCCATTGGCTATAGCCCTTAGAAAGAAACTGAAAGGAATCCTAGTGGACAGAGTTAAAAAAAAACTAGCTCTTTACGCTGATGATATGTTATTGTTTATTAGGGCCTCCAGGAAAAATATACATACAATTATTAAAATATTAAAAGATTTCAGTTCCTTTAAAGGTTATAAGATAAATCACAAAACAAATCAGATGTGGCTTATTAAAACAGACAAATTCACAGAAAAATATTAATTTTAGATTAGTAGAAAACTCTTTTAAATACTTAGGAATAAAAATCTCTAGATGACCTCTTGATTGGTATGAGTTAAACAAATAGGCCCTTTTTAATAAAATTTTGGAGGATATAAGAAGATAGAGATACATATTACTCTTTCTGGAAAAAATAATTTAAGATAAGTTGTATTACTTAAATTATGTACTTGATGAAAAAAATATAACACATTTGATTAAAAAGAAATCCTTAAGGTTTTATTTGGCTTTTTTATGGAATAACAGCAAATCTGGAATTGCTTTTTCTAAATTATGTATGTCTAGAACTGATGGTGGACTTGGGTTGCCAGATTTAAAAATGTATAACTGGGCATGTTTGTCAAAGATAGTTTAAGAATGGTTTACTGAGAATAATAAATATATTTGTTTAGATAAGGGGGTATATTTATCATAGTGCGAGCGGACATGATACAACGTAGCGTATCATGTCTGCCGCACATCGATAAATGCCGACAGCATACACTGTCGGCATTTATCATTGCACCCGCAGTTCTTGTGAACTGCTTGTGCAATGCCGCCCCCTGCAGATTCGCAGCCAATCAGCCACTAGCAGAAGTGTCAATCAACCCGATCGGGTTGATTTCTGTTTGCGGCTTTAGAGCAGGCGGACAAGTTATGGAGCAGCGGTCATAACTTCTGTCTCCGGCGAGCGCGGAAACAGGGGCATCAAGCTCCATACGGGGCTTGCTAAATCGGCCCCATAGAGTGGAACATAGTATAATCCACATAGTCTTGTTTTAACAAATATACCGTCTGACAGACAACCTACTGAAATAAAAATACTTACATGTATTAGTATCCCTATATTAGCTTGGCAGAAAGTTGTTAGATTTAAATTTTCTAGTTTTTCTACTATAACAGGGAACACAAGTTTTCCAGCAGGTATTACATCAAGTATATTTAAGTCCTGGCACGAGAATGGTTTTATTTATATGTTTCAATTCATTGATTTTCAAGGAAAATAAAATAAATACAATTAAAATTGTACCAATAAACATTTTTTTTACTTTTTGCAAGTTAGACATTTTTTTGCCATTCTTTGTGGAATTTTATATATGAAAGAGAAAAGGGGACAAATTTACAATCTCTTATCTCTAAAAATGGCAATACTTAAATTCTTTTATTGTATAACTGTTATCAAAAGCGACTTTTACACTAGCAAGTACTATCTGGAATTTATTATTTTTATCATACTTAACTCCTATGGATACGTCTAGATGGAATAACTTAGTTACATCTTATTGAAGAAATGTAGATCTAAAGATGTGAATAGATTACATTGTTTTTTTTTATTATCCCAAAATACAAAACATTTGGTTCAAAGTATTTTATTGGTTGGAGAAAATTCATAATACTAAAATTTCTTTTACTATTTTGTATATCATTTTCTTGGTGAAGGGAGAACAATATGGTTCTCTGACTAGATGGATCAATATGATTATTGTAACTGGTAAAAATTTGATTCTTACTAGTTGGTAATCTGAAAAAGAACCTAGATTGGAAGCTTTCTTAAACAAAAAAACACTCAAATGTTGATTGAACAAGTTGATGTACAAATTAACTAGGAAAAAAAGTGTTAGAAGGTTTCCCATTAACGTAGGCTGACCATATTGCCGCTTTAAAAAGGGACACATATGAAAAATACATATGTCAGGGCTGTTTAAAGAAATGGTTTTGTATAAGAACCCTCACATATGTATTTTTCATATGTGTTCCTTCTTAAAGCGGCAATATGGCCAGCCTACATTAACGGCTATATTACGAGTGGCATGCTAACTGTAGAGCAATCCCTCTGCAAGATATCTCACTATTTTTGACTTTTCTGAGCCTGTCAAGTCCTTCTTTTGACCCATTTTGCCAAAGGAAAGGAAGTTGCCTAATAATTATGCACACCTGATATAGGGTGTTGATGTCATTAGACCACACCCCTTCTCATTACAGAGATGCACATCACCTAATATGCTTAATTGGTAGTAGGCTTTCGAGCCTATACAGCTTGGAGTAAGACAACATGCATAAAGAGGATGATGTGGTCAAAATACTCATTTGCCTAATAATTCTGCACTCCCTGTAAAGCCACCACTGCTCTACTGAAGAGACTGATATGGACTACGCTACACCCTAGAACAAAGCAGCACAATCTTGCACCACTTAAAAAAATAATAAAATCTTGCTTGAAGAATCTTTTACTAACACCTAACTTTACCACTTCCTTGCTCTAACATAGGCAATGTTGCTGTCGTTTTAGCGTGCTAGTATAGGTGTTAGTGTTTTTTTTCCAGTTTGCACTCTCTATTGACTTTTATATTTGGTTACTTTTTACTTTTAAATGGACATGAAACCCAAAGTTTTTCTTTCATGATTCAGATAGAGAATACCATTTTAAACAACTTTCTAATTTAATTCTATTATCTAATTTGTTTCATTATCTTGGTATCATTTGTTGAAGGAGCAGCAATTCACTACTGGTTTCTAACTGAACACATGGGTGAGCCAATTACAATTGGTATATATATGCAGCCACCAATCAGCAGCTAGAACCTAGGTTCTTTCTAATCCTGAGCTTGCCAAGATAAACCTTTCAGCAAAGGATAACAAGAGGATGCAAATTAAATAATATAAGTAAATTGGAAAGTTGTTTAAAATTGTATTCTCTATCTGAATCATGAAAGAAAAATTCATGTCCCTTTAACCCCTTAACGACCAAAGATGTGCCAGGTACATCCTGCAAAAACTGTCAGTGACAATGGACGTACCTGGCACATCCTTGGTCTAATTGAGTGCTGGAAGAGATTGCGATCGCTTCCAGCAGCTCTCAGGGTATTGTAGTGATGCCTCGATATTGAGGCATCCTGCAATGCCCTTTTTCAACCATCCGATGTAGAGAGAGCCACTCTGTGTTCTGTGTGTGCAATGTGCACGCCGGGTGCCGGGAGCGTGCGGGAGGGCCTGCGGGGGCACACGCGCAGCAACCACTGCTACCAATGTTGTGAAGAGTGAGAGGCAGGGGGGGAAATATATATAAAATAAATATAAAAGGATCTAAGAGGGGGAGGGGGTATTGAAGGGGGGCTGCTACACTACAGAAAAATCAATCTTTTTTTAAAAAAAAAAATAAACATACTTTTTTGGGGGGAGGCAAACTGGGTACTGGCAGTCAGCTGCCAGTACCCAAGATGGCAGCAAATAGTTAGCGGGGGGAGGGTTAGAGAGGTTGGGGGCTAAGGGGGGGTCCATCACAGCTGAATAGTAATTTTTAAAAAAAAAAAAATTTAAATCCCCAAAACTATTATTTTCTTCCTAATGGGAAAGAGTCCACAGCCGCATTCATTACTTTTGGGAAATAAGAGAGAAGTGTCAGAAGCAAAGAGCAGTTTGAGGCAGCAAAGAGCACCACAGCAAAGCTGTTAAATATCACCTCCCTTCCCTCCTACCACAGTCATTCTCTTTGCCTATGTTAGAGCAAGGAAGTGGTAAAGTTAGGTGTTGGTAAAAGATTCTTCAAGCAAGATTTTATTATTTTTTTAAGTGGTGCAAGATTGTGCTGCTTTGTTCTAGGGTGTAGCGTAGTCCATATCAGTCTCTTCAGTAGAGCAGTGGTGGCTTTACAGGGAGTGCAGAATTATTAGGCAAATGAGTATTTTGACCACATCATCCTCTTTATGCATGTTTTCTTACTCCAAGCTGTATAGGCTCGAAAGCCTACTACCAATTAAGCATATTAGGTGATGTGCATCTCTGTAATGAGAAGGGGTGTGGTCTAATGACATCAACACCCTATATCAGGTGTGCATAATTATTAGGCAACTTCCTTTCCTTTGGCAAAATGGGTCAAAAGAAGGACTTGACAGGCTCGGAAAAGTCAAAAATAGTGAGATATCTTGCAGAGGGATGCAGCACTCTTAAAATTGCAAAGCTTCTGAAGCGTGATCATCGAACAATCAAGCGTTTCATTCAAAATAGTCAACAGGGTCGCAAGAAGCGTGTGGAAAAACCAAGGCGCAAAATAACTGCCCATGAACTGAGAAAAGTCAAGCGTGCAGCTGCCAAGATGCCACTTGCCACCAGTTTGGCCATATTTCAGAGCTGCAACATCACTGGAGTGCCCAAAAGCACAAGGTGTGCAATACTCGGAGACATGGCCAAGGTAAGAAAGGCTGAAAGACGACCACCACTGAACAAGACACACAAGCTGAAACGTCAAGACTGGGCCAAGAAATATCTCAAGACTGATTTTTCTAAGGTTTTATGGACTGATGAAATGAAAGTGAGTCTTGATGGGCCAGATGGATGGGCCCGTGGCTGGATTGGTAAAGGGCAGAGAGCTCCAGTCCGACTCAGACGCCAGCAAGGTGGAGGTGGAGTACTGGTTTGGGCTGGTATCATCAAAGATGAGCTTGTGGGGCCTTTTCGGGTTGAGGATGGAGTCAAGCTCAACTCCCAGTCCTACTGTCAGTTTCTGGAAGACACCTTCTTCAAGCAGTGGTACAGGAAGAAGTCTGCATCCTTCAAGAAAAACATGATTTTCATGCAGGACAATGCTCCATCACACGCGTCCAAGTACTCCACAGCGTGGCTGGCAAGAAAGGGTATAAAAGAAGAAAATCTAATGACATGGCCTCCTTGTTCACCTGATCTGAACCCCATTGAGAACCTGTGGTCCATCATCAAATGTGAGATTTACAAGGAGGGAAAACAATACACCTCTCTGAACAGTGTCTGGGAGGCTGTGGTTGCTGCTGCACGCAATGTTGATGGTGAACAGATCAAAACACTGACAGAATCCATGGATGGCAGGCTTTTGAGTGTCCTTGCAAAGAAAGGTAGCTATATTGGTCACTGATTTGTTTTTGTTTTGTTTTTGAATGTCAGAAATGTATATTTGTGAATGTTGAGATGTTATATTGGTTTCACTGGTAAAAATAAATAATTGAAATGGGTATATATTTGTTTTTTATTAAGTTGCCTAATAATTATGCACAGTAATAGTCACCTGCACACACAGATATCCCCCTAAAATAGCTATAACTAAAAACAAACTAAAAACTACTTCAAAAACTATTCAGCTTTGATATTAATGAGTTTTTTGGGTTCATTGAGAACATGGTTGTTGTTCAATAATAAAATTAATCCTCAAAAATACAACTTGCCTAATAATTCTGCACTCCCTGTAGAGCAATGGGAACTTGTGGGACATAATTCTCACTGCGCCTCCCATATAGTGTATGCTGCCCTAGCTCTGAAAGCCTGAGTAAGATCACTCAGTCTTTTTTCTCTTTCCACAGGTCCATGAGAGGGAAAGGACCTCTCAAACCTAGTGAGCTGCCTGGCAAATCTTTGAGGTATGTGCTGCTTTATTTTTTCAGAGGAAGAATAATTTGGGCACTTTATTTATTTATTGGGACACACAGTTTCCGCTATAAGTTTGGGGAAACAATTCCATAAGGCAGTTTGTTCAAAGCAGGCACTGGGGCTACTACATAGGGGCTAAGTAGTTAAGGGCTCGTACGTGTGTGAATTCACTTCTCCCGGCGGTTTGCTTCTAAGAGACTTTTACCGACCAGGAGATTATTTAAGGCTCATTCTCTGTGTGGTGTTTCTGCTCCCGGCGGTTTGTCAGACATATTTACCGACCGGGAGATTACTGTTTAAGACGCCCACGATGGGCGGGACTTAGCTGAGGCGGCAACTACTGTTGCGCGCCTTTTCCATTCTGCGCTTCCAGATCGGAACTGTGCCTACGCAGTAGCTTGTGAAAGACAGCACAGAAACGGTCACTAGAAGCTTTAGCCTACTCTGGACTGTTGTTTTTTACTGATAAAGAAAAAAAGATGAGTCCGGATTATTATCTAAATAAGGGGATTCCTCCGGTGCAGCAGGGCAGGTAGGCACGTCAGCAGAGCTAAGCTGAGGTGTAGAGGTCATCTGGGGAATTTTTTTGTATCATTAATTACCTTGCTGTAAAAGTAAAAAAACGTAACGTTTTGACATTTAAAGAGACAGTAACGTGTTTTTCTGCTTTCATTTTTATTAAAGAATTTCAGTTTCTTATTTCATAATTTGATTCATTGTGAGTCAGAATGGACCAAGAGGCCCTGCAAAATGTCACTTGTTCATTATGTTTTGATGCCAATGTGGAACCACCAATCCCTTTCTGTTCCTCATGTATTGAGAGAACTTTAAATTACAGAGAGAAAAATTTTTCTGAGCCAACATTTTCTAAGACGGATGCTGTTCAGGAGTTTAATGATGTTTAGTATATGCTGCAGCTTTCTCCTCAAGCGTCCCAACTTTTACCGCCCACACATGCAGTGCCCTGTGCTTGCTCTTTAACTCCTTCTGGAGTTACGCTGCAAGACATCGCTTCCCTCATGTCCTCTGCAGTTTCTGATGCGTTGTCTGCTTTTCCCATGTTGCAGGGAAAACGCAAGAGGAAAAATAATCATTCAGTAAGCAAGGTTACTGACTCAGTTGTTGCTATTTCGAATGCCCCCTCAAAGAAGCCTGAGGAGGAGGAGGCTACTTCAGTACCATCTGAGGGTGAAATTTCAGATTCTGACAGTATAATTCCTCCTGCTGATACTGAAGTTGTATCCTTCAGGTTTAAGCTTGAACACCTCCGTATGTTACTCAAGGAGGTTTTAGCGACATTGGACGACAGCGACACTATGGTCGTAGTTAATCCTAAGAAATCCAGTAAGCTAAACAAATATTTTGATGTACCTTCCTTGGTGGAGGTTTTTCCTGTACCAGATCGAGCTACTGAGATCATTGCTAAGAAATGGGAGAGACCGGGTATCCCTTTTTCTGTCTCCTATATTTAAAAAGATGTTTCCCATAGCGGACTCTATCAAGGAGTCTGGGCCAACAGTACCCAAGGTGGAAGGGGCAGTTTCCACTCTGGCCAAGAGAACTACCATCCACATAGAGGATAGTTGTGCCTTTAAAGGGACACTGAACCCAAATTTTTTATTTTGTGATTCAGATTGAGCATGAAATTTTAAGCAACTTTCTAATTTACTTCTATTATCAAATTTTCTTCATTCTTTTGGTATCTTTATTTTAAATGCAATAATGTAAGTTTAGATCCCAGCCCATTTTTGGTGAACAACCTGGGTTGTCCTTGCTGATTGGTGGATAAATTCATCCACCAATAAAAGTGCTGTCCAGAGTTCTGAATAAAAAATGCCTTCTTTTTCAAATAAAGATAGCAAGAGAATGAAGAAAAATTAATAATAGGAGTAAATTAGAAAGTTGCTTAAAATTGCATGCTCTATCTGAATCACGAAAGAAAAAATTTGGGTTCAGTGTCCCTTTAAGGATTCTATGGAAAAAAAAATAGAGGAGTTACTCAAGAAGATGTATGTACACCAGGGTTTACAATGGCAACCTGCAGTGTGCATTGCTAGTGCGGCGGCATATTGATTTGATGTGTTGTTTGATGCTATTAGGACAGTCACTCCCCTTGATGAGATCCAGGATAGGATAAAAGCCCTTAAATTGGCTAATTCCTTTATTACTGATGCTTTCCTGCAGGTTATCAGTCTGGGAGCAAAGATTTCAGGTTTTGCTGTACTAGCCCGCAGAGCTTTATTGTTAAAACCTTGGTCTGCGGATGTGTCATCTAAGTCTTAGCTTTTAGTGGTTCCTTACAATGTTATACTTTGCAATATTATAACCATTTCTGTTATTTATAAATGTTGCTTATGCTACCAAAGCATGAATCAACTGCTTAATTTAACATACCTGTACATTGATCATTTAATGATAATTTGTGCAGCAAACATGACAAATATGTAATATTAGCATGCATTTTAACCGAGTGTGGGGTGAACACTGTTATAGTTATTAATGTTTTTTATAATTAGAAAACATATAGGTTAAACATATAGGTTAATATGCCAAATATGATTGAAGAGACATGATTCAGATAGAGTTTATTTAAAAAAAAAAAAATTACTTCTTTTTCAAATGTAACTTTTTCTCTTGGTGTCCTAGTATAAAACTTGTCTCTTTACAATTAGGGCATACTGAGGTAGGCTCAGGAGTATTCAGATGTCATGAGCACTATGGCCTAGATTACAAGTAGAGTGCAAAAATATTAACGCTAAGATCACTCAAGTTATATTAATAGTGTTCCTATTACAAGTTGAAAGTAAAAAGTTTGAATTGTGCAGCCGCACTAATTGCCTCTCTCCATAGACTTCTATTGGCTGTGCTACAACACTTTCGCTCAAGTGCGCTAAAGCCGAAGGTATGTTATATATATGCATGTAAGAATGTGAGCACATTCATATGTACACATGTGTATATATATGTATATGTATATATATATATATAATATATATATATATACATACACAGAATATATATACAAACCTTTGAGCCCTTCCCAGTCAAACACTTTGTAATATACCATATCCCTTTAAAACACTTTTTATACATTTACTTGATTAATAAACATATATATTTTTTTACATTTAATATAGCGGCTGCACTTTCCATTGAAAGTATAGGGTGCACTAAATAGCTGTCGGCTGTCCTAAACATTATCTGGTAATTCATTTTTACAACTGACTTGTAATACCAGATTGTGTGCTAATTATAGCACGGGCCTGCAATATTGATCGCACACCCTGTGTTATCAATAGCGCTCCATTTGTAATCTTGCTTATATGTATAACATTGTTATAAACATGATTGCAAACACCATGGCCAGTTAGCACTCGCATGCGCCTAAGTATACAAGAATATGCATGCTGTTATGGAAATGAAGTTGCTAAAATATAATACAGTCATTTTTGTTTTCTAATGATTTGGAAATATAAGATTTTCTTGATCAAATTGACTTTCATTCTCTATTTCAATAAAAAAAAATTGTAGTGTGGGATTTTTTAAAATTGACTAGAGCCAAAGTAGCTTGTAAAGATGAGCTACAGAATAGTGTTTAAAATGACATATTATATTTGTTTGTCTGCTAGGCTGACCAAATAAAAAAGTGAGGATAAATATGATTTGTTTAAGTTGGTTTTGGGTCCACTGATATAATTTAGCTAATTTAAATTATAACATTTTCAAATGTTACAAACAAATGGAAACACACATATTATTACTTTATTGTTACATTTATCTAAATTAAATTATTTAAAGGGACAGCAGAGCATGCAGTTTTAAACATTTTTCCAATGTTCCTTTTTTTATCAAATTTGCTTTGTTCTTTTTATATCCTTTGTTAAAGAGTAGGTTCAGGAGCAGCAATTAACCAATGGCAAGAGTCATGTGTGCAGTCACAAATCACCAGCTTGCTACCAGTAATTAATTGCTGCTCCTTAGTTAACTTAGGTATTCTCTTCCCTACTACGAGAGAGAAGCAAATTTGATAAAAGGAGTAAAATTGAACATTTAAAATTGCATACTCTATATGAATAATGACAGTTTCATTTTGACTTCACTGTCCCTTTAAATGGGCACTCAAGTCAAAATAAACTTTTATGATTAAGATAGAGCATGCAGTTTTAAGACACTTTCCAATTTACTTCCATAATCAAATTTTGCACAGTCTTTTTATATTTACATTTTTTGGACAACAAGATCCTACTGAGCATGTGCACAAGCTCACAGGGTATACGTATACTAGTCTGTGATTGGCTGATGTCTGTCACATGGTACAGGGGACCGGAAAATGGGAGAAAAAATTAATTTGTCAGAAAAATAAAAAATCTACTGCTTATTTGAAATTTAGAGTAGATGTTAAAGGGACACTAAACCCCAAAAAATTATTTCATGATTCAAGTAGAGATGACAATTTTAAACAACATTCCAATTTAATTCTATTATCTAATTTGCTTCATTCTTTAGATATCCATTGTTGAAGAAATAGCAATGCACATGGGTAAGCCAATCACACGAGGCATCTATGTGCATCAACCAATCAGCAGCTATGGAGCCTATCTAGATATGCTTTTCAGCAAAGTATATCAAGAGAGTAAAGCAAATTAGATAATAGAAGTAAATTAGAAAGTTGTTTAAAATAGCACGCTCTTTCTAAATCATGAAAGAAAAAAACAGAATTTATGTTTACCTGATAAATTTCTTTCTCCTACGGTGTATCCAGTCCACGGCTTCATCCTTACTTGTGGGATATTCTCAATCCCTACAGGAAGTGGCAAAGAGAGCACACAGCAGAGCTGTCCATATAGCTCCCCTCAGGCTCCGCCCCCCCAGTCATTCGACCGACGGTTAGGAGAAAAAGGAGAACCATAGGGTGCAGTGGTGACTGTAGTTTACAAAAATAAATTTAAACCTGACTAAAATGCCAGGGTGGGCCGTGGACCGGATACACCATAGGAGAAAGAAATTTATCAGGTAAACATAAATTCTGTTTTCTCCTACATTGGTGTATCCGGTCCACGGCTTCATCCTTACTTGTGGGAACCAATACCAAAGCTTTAGGACACGGATGAAGGGAGGGAACAAGTCAGGTAACCTAAACGGAAGGCACCACTGCTTGCAAAACCTTTCTCCCAAAAATAGCCTCCGAAGAAGCAAAAGTATCGAATTTGTAAAATTTGGCAAAAGTATGCAGTGAAGACCAAGTCGCTGCCTTACAAATCTGTTCAACAGAAGCCTCATTCTTGAAAGCCCATGTGGAAGCCACAGCTCTAGTAGAGTGAGCTGTAATTCGTTCAGGAGGCTGCCTTCCAGCAGTCTCATAAGTCATTCGGATGATGCTTTTCAGCCAGAAAGACAGAGAGGTCGCAGTTGCTTTTTGACCTCTCCTCTTGCCAGAATAGACGACAAACAAGGACGATGTTTGTCTGAAGTCTTAAGTAGCTTTTAGATAAAACTTCAAAGCACGAACCACATCAAGATTGTGTAACAGACATTCTTTGTTGGAAACTGGATTAGGACACAGAGAAGGAACAACTATTTCCTGGTTAATATTCTTATTAGAAACCACTTTTGGAAGAAAACCAGGTTTGGTACGTAAAACGACCTTATCTGTATGGAACACCAGATAGGGTGAATTAAACTGCAAAGCAGACAATTCAGAAACTCTTCTAGCAGAAGAAATAGCTACCAAAAACAAAACTTTCCAAGATAGTAACTTAATATCTATGGAATGTAGAGGTTCAAACGGAACCCCTTGAAGAACTGAAAGAACTATATTTAGACTCCATGGAGGAGCCACAGGTCTGTAGACAGGCTTGATTCTGACTAAAGCCTGTACAAACGCCTGAACATCTGGCACGGCTGCCAGACGCTTGTGTAACAAAACAGACAGAGCAGATATCTGTCCTTTTAAGGAACTAGCTGACAGACCTTTCTCCAATCCTTCTTGGAGAAAAGATAGTAACCTTTGCATCCTAATCTTACTCCATGAGTAACCCTTGGATTCACACCAGCAAAGATATTTCCGCCATATCTTATGGTAAATTTTCCTGGTGACAGGCTTTCTAGCCTGAATCAGAGTATCTATAACTGATTCCGAAAACCCACGCTTAGCTAGAATCAAGCGTTCAATCTCCAAGCAGTCAGTTGCAGAGAAACTAGGTTTGGATGTTTGAATGGACCTTGGATTAGAAGGTCCTGCCTCAAAGGTAGCTTCCATGGTGGAATCGATGACATATTCACCAGGTCTGCATACCAAGTCCTGCATGGCCACGCAGGAGCTATCAGAATTACCGAAGCCTTCTCCTGTTTGATCCTGGCTACTAGCCGGGGGAGAAGAGGAAACGGTGGAAAGACATAAGCTAGATTGAACGACCAAGGCGCCACTAAGGCATCTACCAATGTCGCCTTGGTATCCCTGGACCTGGACCCGTAACGTGGAACTTTGGAGTTCTGACGTGACGCCATCAGATCCAGATCTGGAAGGCCCCATAGTTGAGTTAACTGGGCAAAAACCTCCGGGTGAAGTTCCCACTCCCCCGGATGGAAAGTCTGACGACTCAGATAATCCGCTTCCCAGTTGTCCACTCCTGGGATGTGAATTGCTGATAGATGGCAGGAGTGATCCTCTCCCCATTTGATGATCTTGGATACCTCCCTCATCGCCAGGGAACTCTTTGTTCCTCCCTGATGATTGATGTACGCTACAGTCGTCATGTCCGACTGAAATCTGATGAATTTGTCCTCCGCTAGTTGAGGCCATGCCTGGAGCGCATTGAATATCGCTCTCAATTCCAAAATGTTGATCGGGAGAAGAGATTCTTCCTGAGACCATTGACCCTGAGCTTTAGGGGACACCCAAACCGCACCCCAGCCTAAGAGGCTGGCGTCGGTCGTGACAATGATCCACTCCGGTCTTCGGAAACTCATTCCCTGAGACAGGTGATCCTGAGACAACCACCAGAGGAGTGAGTCTCTGGTTTTCTGGTCCATTTGAATCTGGGGAGACAAATCTGCATAATCCCCATTCCACTGTTTGAGTATGCACAGTTGCAGTGGTCTTAAATGAATTCGAGCAAAAGGAACCACGTCCATTGCCGCAACCATTAGTCCTATTACCTCCATGCACTGAGCTACGGAGGGTTGAGGAATAGCATGAAGAACTCGACAAGTGTTCAAAAGTTTTAACTTCCTGACCTCCGTCAGAAAGATCTTCATTTCTACTGAGTCTATTATTGTTCCCAGGAAGGGAACCCTTGTGAACGGGGACAGAGAACTCTTTTCTATGTTCACCTTCCACCCGTGAGACCTTAGAAAGGCTAGAACAATGTCCGTATGAGCCTTTGCGTTGTGAAAGGACGACGCTTGTATTAAGATGTCGTCTAGGTAAGGTGCTACTGCAATGCCCCTTGGTCTTAGCACTGCTAGAAGGGGCCCTAGCACCTTTGTGAAAATTCTGGGAGCAGTGGCCAATCCGAAGGGAAGGGCTACGAATTGGTAATGCTTGTCCAGAAAGGCGAACCTCAGGAACTGATGGTGATCTTTGTGGATAGGAATATGCAGGTACGCATCCTTTAAGTCCACGGTAGTCATATATTGACCCTCCTGGATCGTTGGTAAAATTGTCCGAATGGTTTCCATTTTGAATGATGGAACTCTGAGGAATTTGTTCAGGATTTTTAAATCCAGGATTGGCCTGAAAGTTCCTTCCTTTTTGGGAACTACAAACAGGTTAGAGTAAAAACCCAGTCCTTGTTCTGCTGTTGGAACTGGGTGTATCACTCCCATTTTTAGAAGGTCTTCTACGCAACGTAAGAATGCCTGTCTCTTTATCTGGTCTAAAGATAAGCGAGACATGTTGAACCTTCCCCTTGGAGGAAGGTCCTTGAATTCCAGAAGATACCCCTGAGAGACAATTTCTAGCGCCCAGGGGTCCGGAACATCTCTTGCCCAAGGCTGAGCAAAGAGAGAAAGTCTGCCCCCTACTAGATCCGGTCCCAGATCGGGGGCTACCCTTTCATGCTGTCTTGGTAGCAGCAGCAGGCTTCTTGGCCTGTTTACCCTTGTTCCAGCCTTGCAATGGTTTCCATGCTGGTTTGGGCTGGGATGCGTTACCCTCTTGCCTAGTGGCTGTAGAGGTAGAAGCAGGTCCGTTCCTGAAATTGCGAAAGGAACGAAAATTAGACTTATTTTTAGCTTTGAAAGGTCTATCTTGTGGAAGGTCATGGCCCTTTCCCCAGTGATATCTGAAATAATTTCTTTCAACTCTGGCCTGAATAGGGTCTTACCCTTGAAAGGAATATTAAGCAATTTTGTTTTGGACGACACATCCGCCGACCAAGATTTTAGCCAAAGCGCTCTGCGTGCCACAATTGCAAAACCAGAATTTTTCGCCGCTAATTTAGCTAACTGAAAAGCGGCATCTGTAATGAAAGAATTAGCCAACTTCAGGGCGTGAATTCTGTCCATGACTTCATCATAAGAAGTCTCCTTCTGGAGCGAGTTTTCTAGTTCCTCAAACCAAAAAGCCGCTGCAGTGGTTACAGGAATAATGCAAGAAATTGGTTGAAGAAGAAAACCTTGTTGAACAAAAATTTTCTTAAGCAAACCTTCTAATTTTTTATCCATAGGATCTTTGAAAGCGCAAC
Organism: Bombina bombina; assembly: GCF_027579735.1. NCBI lineage: Eukaryota > Metazoa > Chordata > Amphibia > Anura > Bombinatoridae > Bombina > Bombina bombina. The sequence goes on from NC_069501.1 coordinate 624,007,658, forward strand.
TGTCTTCTATTGGTATAGTCGTGCACTTAGCTAGTGTTGAAACTGCCCCCTCTACCTTAGGGACCGTCTGCCACGCGTCCCTTCTGGGGTCAACAATGGGGAACATTTTCTTAAATATAGGGGGGGGGGGAACAAAAGGTACACCTGGTCTCTCCCACTCCCTAGTCACGATATCCGCCACCCTCTTAGGTATCTGAAACGCATCAGTGTGTACTGGGACCTCTAAGAATTTGTCCATTTTACACAATTTTTCTGGGACCACGAAGGGGTCACAATCATCCAGTGTAGCTAGGACCTCCTTAAGCAGGGCGCGGAGGTGTTCTAACTTAAATTTGAATGCTATGGTATCTAGCTCTGCCTGCTGAGAAACTTTTCCTGTATCAGAAATTTCTCCCTCAGACAGGCCCTCCCTCACCGCCAAGTCAGATTGATGTGAGGGTACTACAGATAAATTATCCGCTGCGTCTGCTTGCTCATTTTCTGTATCTAAAACTGAGCTATCACGCTTCCTTGGAAAAGCTGGCAGTTTGGATAAAAAAGCTGCGAGAGAATTATCCATTACTGCTGCTAACTGTTGCAAAGTAATAGGAATCGGTGCGCTAGATGTACTGGGCATCGCTTGCGCGGGCTTAGCTGGTGTTGACACAGAAGGAGAGGATAGCAGACTATCCTCACTACCTTCAGCTAAAGAATCATCATGGGCTACATCTTTAAGCGTGACTGTACGGTCCTTAAGCTGTTTGGACGCTATAGCACACTTCACACATAAATTTAATGGGGGCACCGCCTTGGCCTTTAAACATACAGAACAAAGGCTATCTGAAGGGTCAGGCATGTTTGACAGACTTAGACAGCACTACAATGCAATAAAAATAATTTTTGAAAAAAAAACGTTACTGTGTCTTTAAATAATAAAAGTGCACACTTTATTACTAAAACATAAAAAACCATCAAATAAACATCCGATTTTAATGAAATTTTCACCACATTGTCTTAATGCTTTGAAAAGATTGCACACAAATTTTCAGACCAATTAACCCCTTAATGCCCGAACCGGAGCTAAGAACAGCAGTTAACCGGTTAAAAACAATACAGCACAATGCCACAGCCTCTGCTGTGGATTTTACCTTCCTTACGGCTAGATTTAGAGTTTTGTCGGTAAGGACCCACGTAGCTAACGCTGGCTTTTTTCTGGCCGCACCATAAAAATAACTCTGGTATTGAGAGTCCACATAAAGGCTGGGTTAGGCTCCAAAAAAGGAGCGTAGAGCATATTTAACGCAACTGCAACTCTCGATACCAGAGTTGCTTACGGACGCGGCCAGCCTCAAAAACGTGCTCGTGCACGATTCCCCCATAGGAAACAATGGGGCTGTTTGAGCTGAAAAAAACCTAACACCTGCAAAAGAGCCGCGTTCAGCTCCTAACGCAGCCCCATTGTTTCCTATGGGGAAACACTTCCTACGTCTGCACCTAACACTCTAACATGTACCACGAGTCTAAACACCCCTAACCTTACACTTATTAACCCCTATTCTGCCGCCCCCGCTATTGCTGACCCCTGCATATTATTATTAACCCCTAATCTGCCGCTCCGTAAACCGCCGCTACTTACATTATCCCTATGTATCCCTAATCTGCTGCCCCTAATACCGCCGACCCCTATATTATATTTATTAACCCCTAATCTGCCCCCCACAACGTCGCCTCCACCTGCCTACACTTATTAACCCCTAATCTGCCGACCGGACCTGAGCGCTACTATAATAAAGTTATTAACCCCTAATCCGCCTCACTAACCCTATAATAAATAGTATTAACCCCTAATCTGCCCTCCCTAACATCGCCGACACCTAACTTAAATTATTAACCCCTAATCTGCCGACTGGAGCTCACCGCTATTCTAATAAATGTATTAACCCCTAAAGCTAAGTCTAACCCTAACACTAACACCCCCCTAAATTAAATATAATTTTAATCTAACAAAATTAATTATCTCTTATTAAATAAATTATTCCTATTTAAAGATAAATACTTACCTGTAAAATAAACCCTAATATAGCTACAATATAAATTATAATTATATTATAGCTATTTTAGGATTAATATTTATTTTACAGGTAACTTTGTAATTATTTTAACCAGGTACAATAGCTATTAAATAGTTAAGAACTATTTAATAGTTACCTAGTTAAAATAATAACAAAATTACCTGTAAAATAAATCCTAACCTAAGTTACAATTAAACCTAACACTACACTATCATTAAATAATTAAATAAAATATCTACAATTAAACCTAACACTACACTATCAATACATTAATTAAATACAATATCTACAAATAACTACAATGAAATAAACTAACTAAAGTACAAAAAATAAAAAAGAACTAAGTTACAAAAAATAAAAAAATATTTACAAACATAAGGAAAATCTTACAACAATTTTAAACTAATTACACCTACTCTAAGCCCCCTAATAAAATAACAAAGCCCCCCAAAATAAAAAATGCCCTACCCTATTCTAAATTACTAAAGTTCAAAGCTCTTTTACCTTACCAGCCCTGAACAGGGCCCTTTGCGGGGCATGCCCCAAAGAATTCAGCTCTTTTGCCTGTAAAAAAAAACATACAATACCCCCCCCAACATTACAACCCACCACCCACATACCCCTAATCTAACCCAAACCCCCCTTAAATAAACCTAACACTAAGCCCCTGAAGATCTTCCTACCTTGTCTTCACCTCACCGGGTATCACACCGATCCGTCCTGGCTCCGATATCTTCATCCAACCCAAGAGGGGGCTAGACATCCATCATCCGATGGCTGAAGAAGTCCAGAAGAGGTTCCAAAGTCTTCATCCTATCCGGGAAGAAGAGTAGATCCGGACCAGCAACCATCTTCTTCCAAGCGGCATCTTCTATCTTCATCCGATGAGGACCGGCTCCATCCTGAAGACCTCCACCGCGGACCCATCTTCGTCCAACTGAAGAATGACGGTTCCTTTAAGGGACGTCATCCAAGATGGCGTCCCTCGAATTCCGATTGGCTGATAGGATTCTATCAGCCAATTGGAATTAAGGTAGGAATATTCTGATTGGCTGATGGAATCAGCCAATCAGAATCAAGTTCAATCCGATTGGCTGATCCAATCAGCCAATCAGATTGAGCTCGCATTCTATTGGCTGTTCCGATCAGCCAATTCTATCAGCCAATCGGAATTCGAGGGACGCCATCTTGGATGACGTCCCTTAAAGGAACCGTCATTCTTCAGTTGGACGTCGCCGGATGAAGATGGGTCCGCGGTGGAGGTCTTCAGGATGGAGCCGGTCCTCATCGGATGAAGATAGAAGATGCCGCTTAGAAGAAGATGGTTGCCGGTCCGGATCTACTCTTCTTCCCAGATAGGATGAAGACTTTGGACCCTCTTCTGGACTTCTTCAGCCATCGGATGATGGATGTCTAGCCCCCTCTTGGGTTGGATGAAGATATCGGAGCCAGGACGGATCGGTGTGATACCCGGTGAGGTGAAGACAAGGTAGGAAGATCTTCAGGGGCTTAGTGTTAGGTTTATTTAAGGGAGGTTTGGGTTAGATTAGGGGTATGTGGGTGGTGGGTTGTAATGTTGGGGGGGGGTATTGTATGTTTTTTTTTACAGGCAAAAGAGCTGAATTCTTTGGGGCATGCCCCGCAAAGGGCCCTGTTCAGGGCTGGTAAGGTAAAAGAGCTTTGAACTTTAGTAATTTAGAATAGGGTAGGGCATTTTTTATTTTGGGGGGCTTTGTTATTTTATTAGGGGGCTTAGAGTAGGTGTAATTAGTTTAAAATTGTTGTAAGATTTTTCTTATGTTTGTAAATATTTTTTTATTTTTTTGTAACTTAGTTCTTTTTTATTTTTTGTACTTTAGTTAGTTTATTTCATTGTAGTTATTTTTAGGTATTGCATTTAATTAATGTATTGATAGTGTAGTGTTAGGTTTAATTGTAGGTAATTGTAGGTATTTTATTTAATTAATTTAATGATAGTATAGTGTTAGGTTTAATTGTAACTTAGGTTAGGATTTATTTTACAGGTAATTTTGTAATTATTATAACTATTTTAGCTATTAAATAGTTCTTAACTATTTAATAGCTATTGTACCTGGTTAAAATAAATACAAAGTTACCTGTAAAATAAATATTAATCCTAAAATAGCTATAATATAATTATAATTTATATTGTAGCTATATTAGGATTTATTTTACAGGTAAGTATTTATCTTTAAATAGGAATAATTTATTTAATGAGTTAATTTATTTCGTTAGATTTAAATTATATTTAAGTTAGGGGGGTGTTAGGGTTAGACTTAGCTTTAGGGGTTAACACATTTATTAGAATAGCGGTGAGCTCCAGTCGTCAGATTAGGGGTTAATGTTTGAATTTAGGTGTCGGCGATGTTAGGGAGGTGCAGATTAGGGGTTAATACTATTTATTATAGGGTTAGTGAGGCGGATTAGGGGTTAATAACTTTATTATGATAGCGGTGCGGTCCGCTCGGCAGATTAGGGGTTAATAAGTGTAGGCAGGTGGAGGTGACGTTGTGGGGGGCAGATTAGGGGTTAATAAATATAATATAGGGGTCGGCGGTGTTAGGGGCAGCAGATTAGGGGTACATAGCTATAATGTAGGTGGCGGCTCTTTGCGGTCGGCAGATTAGGGGTTAATTATTGTAGGTAGCTGGCTGCGACGTTGTGGGGGGCAGGTTAGGGGTTAATAAATATAATATAGGGGTCGGCGGTGTTAGGGGCAGCAGATTAGGGGTACATAAGGATAACGTAGGTGGCGGTCGGCAGATTAGGGGTTAAAAAAATTTAATCGAGTGGCGGCGATGTGGGGGGGCCTCGGTTTAGGGGTACATAGGTAGTTTATGGGTGTTAGTGTACTTTAGAGTACAGTAGTTAAGAGCTTTATGAACCGGCGTTAGCCCAGAAAGCTCTTAACTACTGACTTTTTCTGCGGCTGGAGTTTTGGAATTCTAACGCTCACTTCAGACACGACTCTAAATACCGGAGTTAGAAAAATCCCATTGAAAAGATAGGATACGCAATTGACGTAAGGGGATCTGCGGTATGGAAAAGTCGCGGCTGAAAAGTGAGCGTTAGACCCTTTTTTGAGTGACTCCAAATACCGGAGGTAGCCTAAAACCAGCGTTAGGAGCCTCTAACGCTGGTTTTCACGGCTACCGCCAAACTCCAAATCTAGGCCTTAGGGATTATTTGAGTAAGAAATAAGCCTCTCTGAAGTCCTTTCTGAGGTCTCTGGACTCCCCACGTGAAGCTGCATGAACTGTCCATCAAAAACAACTGCGCAACTGAGGCGCGAAAAGGAGGCCCCCTCCCTCTTGATTCCAGAGTGGTGGGGCCTTTTTGACTAGATTAGGTGTCTAAATAAGTGCCTGGCGCTATAATAAACCCCATAAGTGTTTTAAAAGTCTCAAAAACACCCTATTCATACTCAATCATGCTAATAAAGCAATCGATTAAGCCCACAATAGTGTCAACCAGCATTGAGCCCTGAATTTAAGCCATCATTTTATACAGAGTCTGAGAAAAATGGCTTACCTATCCCAGAGGGGATTTCTGACAGTCTTCTAGCATTACTTGGTCTTGTTAGAAAAATGACTGATCATACCTGAAGCAGTTAAGCCTGCAAACTGTTCCCCCCAACTGAAGTTCTCCAGTATTCAACAGTCCTGTGTGGGAACAGCAATGGATTTTAGTTACTGGTGCTAAAATCATATTCCTCTCAGCAGAAATCTTCATCACTTTCTGCTTTAGAGTAAATAGTACAAGCCGGCACTATTTTAAAATAACAAACTCTTGATAGAAGGAATAAAAACTACAAATCTAACACCACAAACTCTTTACCCTCCCGTGGAGATGCTACTTGTTAGAGCGGCAAAGAGAATGACTGGGGGGCGGAGCCTGAGGGGAGCTATATGGACAGCTCTGCTGTGTGCTCTCTTTGCCACTTCCTGTAGGGATTGAGAATATCCCACAAGTAAGGATGAAGCCGTGGACCGGATACACCAATGTAGGAGAAATGTGGGTTTCATGTCCCTTTAAATCATTGTCTTTTTATTATGTACATGTTAGTTATGTAATTCTACTGCATTGAATGGCCCTTTAATTTGTGCTTTTGACACGCTTGTTTTCTTGGTAGGTGAGCAGTGTTCCAGTGAGCTACATTTATAAGAAAATGTTTGTGAACCTTCTGGAATTACCTGTATTTCTGCCTTGATTACTCATAAAATGTAGTATGATCTTCAACAAAGTCAAATTATAAACATACAAAATCTGCAGGGACGAAACTACAGGGGAGCAGAGGTCGCAATTGCGACTGGGCCCCCAAGGGTGGGGGCCCAGATTAAAAAAAAAAAACCTGCCACTGCCTGCCCCTCTCTTTTGCTCTCTCTCCCCCTCTCTTTTGCTCTCTTTCTGCTCTCTTTTGCTCCATCTCTTCCCCCTCTTTTGCTCTCTCCCCCCTCTTTTGCTCTCTCCCTTCTCTCTTTTGCTCTCTCCCTTCTCTCTTTTGATCCCCCTCCTCTTTTGCTCTCTCTCCCCTCTCTTTTGCGCTCTCTCTCTCTTTCCCCCTCTCTTTTGCTCGCTTTCTCTCTTTCCCCCCTCTCTTTTGCTCTTTCCCTCCTCTATTTTGGTCTTTCCCCACTCTTTGCGTCCCTCTCTCCCCTCTGTTTTGCTCTCTCCTCTGTTTTTCTCTCTCACTTGACCATGCCACTGCCACCACGGCTGCTCCCGTCGGCCACGCCCCATTTTCACGCGCTCCCGCCGACCACGCCCCCATCATGACACGTCCAACCACGTCCCCATCACGCCACGCCCGGGCACGCCCCCACCAGGCAGCTTCCACAGTGCGTAATCCTCTGCTGCTCAAGGCCAGGTATGTTTGTCCTTGTGCAGTGCAGTCTCTACTGTGCATGACTGCATCTGACAAACATACCTGGCCTTTTATTATATAGGATTCACTTGTGTGCTTTGGGTCATTGTGTTGTTGCATCACCCAACCTCTCAAGCGTGATGTTATGGACTGCTGCCCTGACATTCTGCTGTAAATGTGTTGATACACTTCTAAATTAATTGTTCCCTCAATGATTGCCAGGTGTCCAGGCCCTGAGACAGAAAAGCAGCCCAAAACCATGATGCTCACTCCACCATTATTCACAGCTGGGATGAGGTTTTGGTGTGCAGTGACCTTTTTCCTTCACATGTAACATTATGCATTTTTTTCCCAAATATGTAAACTTTTGTGTCATTTGTCCACAGCACATTTTCCCAGAAGTGTTGTGGAACATCCAGTTGGTTGGTCTTGAGCATTTTTTTAGAAAGTAGTGGTTTCCTTCCATGAACACCATTCTTGTATAGTGTTTTTCTGATAGTGGACACATGAATAAAGACTTTTGCACTATGTAGAGTTTTATGGAGGTATTTATGCTGCTACCCTTGGGTCCTTTCCTAACTTTCAGGATTGCCTGTTGTGCTCTTAGAGTGATCTTTGCAGGACACCCACTCCTAGGGGGATTAGCAACTATTGTTATCAGAAAAACAAAACTAGCACATGTTAAGTATAGGGACATTTTCCACTGAAAAGTTCTGCCGGTAAACAATAAAAATGGCTGACTGTGAAGCACGGCAATAAAAAAATGGCTTATTGGCAGCCAATGATTATGATTGTGACCAACCCCATTATGTTTCAATATTCATTTAGTAGCTAAATGCACACCAAAGAGGGAATATGTGAATACATTTCTCCAAACTGTCCCAAAAATATGCAGGTCTGTCTAGGTGTAAGTTAAGACGGTGTAAGGTGGCGTCACTGAAAGGAGGTGGGACTGCTCTTAGTCTTGGTATGAAATAGAAACACAAAGAGACCATTTCTAATACAGCTATCTCTGCTGATATGACTTACCACCTTATATGGTTTCATTTTTTTTAATGATATATATGATTTATATTTAATTATATATTTCAATAAGTAATTTATTCAAAATTGGAAATATTTCTGGAGTTATAAGAAGCATCTTTAAAGAGACATGAAATCCAAACATTTCATGATTCAGATACATTTTTTGAACAACATTCCAATATACTTCTATTATCAATTTTGTTTCATTCTCTTGGTAGTGGCTGCCTTCTTCCCGCATTTTGCAGTTAACAAAACTACTACTTTCAACTAAGGATACCAAGAAAATAAGGCGAATTAGATAATGGAAGTAAATTGTAATGTTGTTTAAAATGGTATGCTCTGAATCATGACAGTAAAATGTGGGGTTTCGTGTCTTTTTAACATACGCTATCAATACCAGGAGCTGGGGTTACAGCTCTGAAGACTGCATAGTATCTATATTAATATAGGAGAAATCAGTCATTTCAAACATTATTACACTGTGCTTGTTTTCATTTTTTTTTTGTGCCGATACATCTTCGAAAGGGAATAGATATAACAGCTATTGAATATCAAGTTTTATATATATACAGTATATAATTTTTGTGAACAGTGTAATGACGTTTTAAATATTCAACAAGTGGGTGCCCTCAATAGTGTTTTTAAAATATTTTTGTTGCTTCGAAAAGTATTGCTATATGCATTGAAAACATGTTTGCAAATTATTCTGTGCTGTGCATTATTTAAAATTAAAGGGGCGCTATAGTCAGAAAACAAACTGCAATATTTGAAAAAATAATCACTTAAATAGCATTTTTTACCATATATATGTATAACAAATTTTGCAGCTAGTTGATAAAAATGAGAGTGAACTTTTCTGTGTTGTCATTTCCTGTTATCAGCTGTGTGATATTACTGTATTGTTCCTTACTCACACAGCTTACTATTTTCCTATGCTCCCTAACCAGATGTAGAACAACTTGAACCATTTCCAGTTTAGTTTGCTTCTAAATCCTGGGTCTCTAAAAGATTCTTAAAGGGACATAATACTAGGCTTACCATAACTTTTAGAGGTAAAACTGGGACCACCTGGCGCGGTGTGAGTGGGGGTGTGGTCAGGGGCATGGCCAAGAGGGGTGTGGCGATTACCGGTCCTTTTAAAGTAGTAGCTTTAATAAGCGTAATGTTTTGTGGATACTCTGCCCTTCCTCAGTCAAACAACAAGTGAATCACACCATTTAAATAGACCATAATACCACCCCCTAGTGAAAAAGGCACCATTACGTTGTCATGGCAACCCATACACAACATGAGCAAGTAAATCATTTATCTAAATCTCAGATTCTAAATAATGCCAAACATTAAGCATAATTATCAATTTCATAAAATAGTGAAAAGCATAAACAGCATACAATTTAATATCTGCAGTGTAATATGTGTTTTATGTGTCTAATTAAAGTGAATGTAAATTTTTATGCTAAAGTGCCCGTTTTTTTAAAATTTGATTAAAAACAGGGGCACTTTAATTCATCAAAATTTACATTTCACTCGTTGTGAAAAAATACTTACCTTTTAAACTTGACAGCCGCTCCAGTTTCCCCGGTCGTCGCAAGCCATTTCTGACATCAGAAATGATGGATCAGTCATCCTCCAATCACAGCTTCCCCCCCGGGGGAATCAATGTCTGATTCAACGCCGTGATTGGAGGAAGCCAGATTCCTCATTTTAGACCCAGGAAGAGGCTTTGTGACGGGCGGCGGAAGCTGCTGTCAAGATTAAAAGGTAAGTTTTTTTTCACAGCACGAGTGAAATGTAAATTTTGATGAATTAAAGTGACCCTGTTTTTAATTGAATTTTTAAAAACCGGGCACTTTAGCATCAAAATTTACATTCACTTTAAGGAACAGGATACTGATAAGGCATTAAAACAACATTGAATGAAATAAGTAAAAAATAAACACGTACCTGCTAAAGCTGTTTTAGAGGCTACGCTATATCATAATGCAGGAAGATTATAGCCAAAATGCTATCCTGCATTAAGTAAAGCAAGATCCACACCAAAAATCCTGCCTGTCTGCACTTCCTGGTCATACATACATGATTCCCCTAAACGTGTATCAACTGTAATGTCAACAGGGGTCGGGGGTGTTAAATTTCTAGAAAAATAAACTAAGAAGTACTACAAAATTAAAACCCTATGCTGCTCACTCATTCGGCACACGTACCTTTGGCGGCTGTATTAGCATCCACAACCCCAGCAGTATGCATCCATGATCGGACTGGATTCATCCCACCTCCAAAATTGTTTTAATGTTTGGGATTCAGGAAAATATACCAAGAGGTGGGACGACCATGAAAGAAGAACCGCTGGGAGGTGGGATGAATCAAGTCCGATCATGGATGCATACTGCTGGGGTTGTGGATGCTAATACAGCCGCCCAAAGGTACGTGTGCCGAATGATCTGGGTTTATTTCTCATCCTGATTGTAAATCCCCTCAATGGTCTATATCAATTACAATCTCCCTGTCCTCTGCTTGGTTTGTGGTCTCTGCTTCCAGTGACACATGCAGAGATTTGCTATGCCCCTTGCCCAACACTCATCCCCCTATGCATGGTTGGGATGCGCTACCTTGTTGTCATCTCACCCCCAGCCCTTGTCTCCTTTCCTACCGCTATAGCTCCCACTCTCCACTATGTGAATGCATATCAGCCATAGCGGTCATCCACACACCACCAAGCCAAGATCACATCCATACTAGTCACCTCCTGTGAAACGGATCAAGCCCTCTTTATGTAATTCACTCACAGCAGTTATAATATGCCCAGACCTTCTCCGCAAAACTTCAAACAAGACCCTACCTGCAACTTAATGTTTATATCTGGTATTTTTGTTTGTGATTTAATTGAAACACTTAGTACAGATATTATGGTGTTGCTTTTGGGAGCAGATTACACTTGATCTACAATGATGAGAGATTTTTCTGCATTAATACTAAATATAAATGCATTTATATTAAATACCAGAAATAAACACTAAGTTGCAGATAGGGTGTTGTGTGAAGTGTTGCGGAGAAGGTCTGGGCATATGATATCTGCTGTGAGTGAATTACATAAAGAGGGCTTGATCCGTTTCACAGGAGGTGACTAGTGTGGATGTGATCTTGGCTTGGTGTGTGGAGGACCGCTATAGCTGATATGTATTCACGTAGTGGAGAGTGGGAGTGGATAGTCTGCAGTCCCTCAGTGAAGTCCCTCTGTTTCATTTGCATTATAAATAAAGGTAGCATTATGAAAATGAATTACCATATAGCAAAGTAATTTTCATAATGCTACCTTTTATTTATAATGCAAACGAAACAGTACAATGAAGGAAAACTGGCCAAATAGTGACTCAAATGCAGTATGCGGATAACACAGCAGTGTATACAAATCCAGCGTGGCAATAACAAGAGTAAACTGCTGAAAGGTCGTGTTATCCGCATACTGTATTTGAGTCACTATTTGGACGTTTTTCCTTCATTGTACTGTTTCGTTTGCATTATAAATAAAGGTAGCATTATGAAAATTACTTACCATATAGCAAAGAGGAAATTGGATAGGAATGAAACTGCAGCCGGAATTCAGTTCACAGAACCTCCCCCTACAGCATTAGTGGCGCACTGCGCATGCGCAAAAACCGGGAGCGTGTACGGGCGAAAATGACCTGTTAGAGCTGCACAACCATGAAGATACTGGTGATGAAATATGGGAGGGGGTAGGCAGACATTTTAAACAGCCAGACTAAACAAAAGTAAGTACTAAAACTTAGAAACTCTTCAGGCTACTAAATTAGGCTATAGTTCAAATGAATAATCGTTTGAAAGTTTATAGGAATTCCCTATTTGAAATTTTGAGTTGACTCTCCCTTTAAAGGGACACTAAACGCAAAATTTTTCTTTCATGATTCAGATAAAGCATGCAATTTTAAATAACTTTCTAATTTACTCCTATCATCAATTTTTCTTTGTTCTCTTGATATCTTTATTTAAAAAGCTGGAAGGTGATGCATAGGAGCCGACCCATTTTTGGTTGAGAACCTGGGTTATGCTTGCTTATTTGTGGGTAAATGTAAGCCTCCAATAAGCAAGCACTATCCATGGTGCTGAACCTAAAATGGGCTGGCTGCTAAGATTTACATTCCTGTTTTTAAAATAAAGATAGCAACAATATAGGGATCTTATTGGAGGTCACCCCTTTCTATCCCTACCTATAACCCAATCCTCCTCTTCCCTCTCCAACACACTACCCTAACATATTATTAAACCCATATTTAACAGACCCCCCTCATTCCCCAGGTATTTAACAGTTTGTGATGCTACTTACAGTCACTATGGATTGTTGTGATCAAGAAATTTTTTTTTTATTTGTTTAGAACAGTTATTGGTTAAAAAGTTATTATTCTGTTTTTTTGGTTGGTATGTTTTCCAGCCAATGATTAAAGTTGATGCACATTTCAAAGTTCACAGGAAGAAGTGGTACGCTTATCATCTCAGAATGGGTAAAGGTAAGATGACTCAAAACCTATCTGTAAGGTCCCTGGTATTTTTAACTGGCCTAATGTTCATTTTACCATTGGAAAAGTGTTGGTCTATAAGGCATTTGTTATACATAATGAGGAGTTATTTTGACCACCTATTCTTATTCCATAGAATTAAGCCCTTACATGATCTGAGGAAGAGACATGGCGATTAAGATAATATCACACAATGTAAGGGGTCTAAATTCAGATATTAAAAGAAAAAAAAGCCATACTTGAATATAAGGCAAATTGTCATGATTCAAGAGACACATTTCACATCTCAGTATACACCCAAATATTAGGATAACATTTTTCCGATACAGTATCATGCAGTCAACAAAAAGAAAAAATGTGGTTTCGGTACTATTACATTCGTCCCTTAATTTCAAAGAGGAGGAAGTAGTCAAGGATAAGGAAGGGAGATTTATTATAGTGAGAGGCATTATACAAAACGTACCAATACTCTTAGCAAATGTTTATGCTCCCAATACTAAACAAGCCCCATTTATATCTAAGATTAGTAAACTCATAACGCAGTGGAAAAACTATAGGATGATAATAGGAGGGGATTTTAATATGACTTTAGACAACAAAATTGATAGGACTCCTAGAGATGATGGTGTACCTGCTAACCATAAAAATCCCCAAAAATTACTAAAACACTTCTTCTTAGATCAAAATCTAATAGACGGATGGAGAACTATGAATAAAAACACTAGGGATTATACATATTTCTCGACAGTTCATAGCACATACTCCAGAATTGACTATATCTTATTAAGCCAAATTTTATTACCTTTACTAACTAGAGCAAAGATTATTAATTGTCCCTGGTCGAGTTAACGCTAACAGGATTACTAAATTTAAATAGAACTAGATCTTGGTCCCTACATCCAAGTCTTCTAAAAGATAGCATTATTGTACAAAAGCTCCAAAAAGGCATCGTAGAATTTATTGCCATAAACGACGGCTCCACTGCAAACCCAATTTATACTTGGGGGGCACTTAAATTATTAATTAGAGGGCTCTTGATCCAACAAATTAAGGAATTGAGAAAAAAATAGACTAGCTAAGCTTAAACAAGAGATCTTCACCTTAAAAACTCAATCTATACAATGCCCTAGCAAAAACTTAACTAAGAAACTTAGAGAAAAAAATACAGAATTAAACCAAATACTTGACAAAGAGGCAATATGGGCAATTAAACTTATAGGCACTCAATATTATCTCTATAGGAATAAACCTGGCAAAATGCTGGCCAACAAGTTAAAGGAGATCACCAGAAACACCTCAGTTCCCCAAATACAGCAAAAAGATGGTAGAACCACTAACGATCCTCTGAAAATTGCTGACACCTTCGCGGATTACTATAATGATCTGTATAATCTTTCTCCCACCGCTACAAATTCATATAAAACAATAGAATTGGAGAACTTTCTAAATTCTTCCCACCTACCAGAAATAATTTTAGAAGATAAAGATGCCCTGAATGCACCAATAACATTTCGAGAGGTCTCCTTAGCAATTAAAGATCTTAAGAAAAATAAAATTCCAGGTCCAGATGGATTTGGGGGCTTCTTTTATAAAGAATTACAACATTTCTTATACCACAGTTAGTCAAACTATTTAATCTAATCATGCAAGGTAATGATATTCCTTCAGACATGTTAATGGCCCGTATCTCAGTTGTCCCCAAACCAGGTAAAAGCCCACAACACTGTCAGAACTATAGGGCCATTTCCCTCTTAAACCAAGACATTAAGCTATTCACAAAAATCTTAGCGAATAGATTGAACATTGTCATTAAAAACTTAATTAATAACAATCAGGTGGGATTTATCACGCAAAGAGAGGCCCCAGATAATGTTTGAAAGATCATAGATCTTATAAATTATGCGCAAATTAGGGAAGTGCCTTCTCTGTTCCTTTCATTGGATGCAGAGAAGGCATTTGATAGAGTTGACTGGGACTACTTACATGCGGTCTTGACTAAATTCAGTATTGTGGGGCCCTTCCATAATGCCATATCAAAATTATATTCTAATCCTGAAGCATTTGTGAGATTGGCAGACTACCAATCCAAGAGAATCAAAATTAGAAATGGGACTAGACAGGGTTGCCCCTTATCCCCCCTTTTATTCGCACTTAGCATCGAACCCTTAGCTACTAAGATTAGAAATGATACAGAGTTTGCTGGGGTTTTAGTGGGATCACAGAACTTTAAGATTTCTTTGTTTGCGGATGATATTATACTTTCTATTACAAAACCACTCTTGTCACTTCCACCCCTATATTCAATAATTCATACATTTGGCCAACTCTCTGGGTATAAAATTAATGACGAGAAGTGCGAAGCTATAGGGGTACAAATACCTCAACACACAAAAAAAGTTATTACATTGGAGCAAATTTGATAGTGAGAAACAATGGGTTAAATTGGAGGCAGATCATCTTAAAACAGACCAAATATGCAGAGTTTTATGGTCAGCTAAAAAATATAGACCTTCAAGACTTAAGCTGTTTATAGCAATAGAACACACCATTCATCTGTGGGACGTACTGACACGCAGATTTCCACTCCTTAGTGCTAAATCTATGCTGACTCCCTTAATTAACGTTAGGATCACCAATTGAAGACTTAGTTAAAAGTAAATGGGCTAATAAGGGACTATATAGGATTGCAGATGCCTTCTGACAAAATAAAACCCTACCCTTCATTCAATATAAAAGTTTAGACCCAACTGGAGGCCACTCCTGGTTCACTATCTCCAGTTAAAATCAAGAATATATGAAGTAATGGGACAGAGACCACACATATCTACTACTACCTTTGAAACAATATATCTCACTAGACAATTCCTGCGACACACAATCACAACATTACAGTGGCATCACTAGGGGGGTGCGGGCCGCACCCAGTTGACTACCTCCAGGGGGTGACACCACAAAAAAATTTTTTTATTTTTTTTTAAATTTTATTGAAATTCAAAGGAATACAATGTAGAGATGCAAATATTTTTTTATTAGAGGGACCAGCATTTGTGAACATTAGTGGGACTGGGGAAGTTGTAGACACTTCATTTTTTTGCCCCTTGAGCCAGCGCTGCAATTTCCACAAATAGTTTTCCCTGCTGCTTTTGCTTGTTTGTACTTTGCTCCTCCCCTGCTCAATTTAACTATGAATGTTGTGGGTGTGCCATGGGGCTTGCAAAGTTGCGCTGCTAGCCTAAACCTGCCTGCCTATCTGTGCTCACTGCTCAGTGACGTGTGGAGCAGTGGAGTCACTCACTGCTGTGCTGTCTCTATAAATGGGAACTGGGAAATCATGAGGGGGATGCCTGGCACCTGACCGCATGACTGTCTGACACTGTCTCTAAAGTGAAGGAGACACGTATGATGCCCACCAGACCGGTATGGTTACGGAACGCTAAGTGCACACTAAAGAGGTAGGAGGGGAGGGCAGACGGGGGTCTGGGGGTGGGCAGAGAGTAGAGGTGCTTGGCCATAAGAAGCGGTAGGCACGCGGCCCAGATATGTGCACTGACAGACTTGGAACAAAGTCAGAGAGCAGAATTTTCTTAGTTTGCGCGCCTAAACCTTTTCATTTACTGATTTATTTTTAGAGTGCTCTGTTTATATTTCATTTGATGCTCTGCTGAGCCAGGGAGCAGCTCTATGCATGAGCTTTATAATTAATGCAGTTTACATATTTTGTATGTGTGTGTCTGAGTTTTTGTGTGTCTGAGTGCTTTTGTGTGTGTCTGAGTGTTTCTGTGTGTGTGCCTGAGTGTTTGTGTCTAAGTGTTTGTGTGTGTGCCTGAGTGTTTTTGTGTGTGTGTGTGCTTTTGTGTGTGTGTGTGTCTGAGTGCTAAGTGTTTTTGTGTGTGTGTCTGAGTGTTTCTGTGTGTGTGCCTGAGTGTTTTTGTGTGTGTTTCTGAGTGTTTGTGTGTGCATCTGAGTGTGTTTTTAAGTGTGTCTGAGTGTTTGTATGTGTGTTTGCCTGTGTTTTTGTGTTTGTGTGTGTCTGCTTTCTGGGGGGAGGGGGGTGACACCATAACTTACCGCACCGGGTGACACCAACCCTAGTGACGCCACTGCAACATTATACTCTATCTTTAATAACCCTAATAAAGAGAATAAACCGGCTTTTATCAGGAAATGGGAAAGTGAATTGAATAATACATGGCCTTTTGATCAATGGGAGACACATTTGTTTAAGGGGTCACCCTTTACTGTAAATGCTTTTGTGAAGGAAAACTTCTTGAATGTGGCTTTCAGATGGTTTTTTGATACCCGAAAAAAATCCATAGTGGAACAGATTTAGTGACTCACCCCTGCTATAGGAATTGTAAAGAGGAAGGTACATAGCTTCATATGTGGTGGGGGTGTCCCAGGGTTAGAGAACTATGGGGTCAGACCTCCCGAATATTGAGTAAGTTTTTCTCTAAATCCATAACCCTTAAACCTGAACAAGCCCTCTTACACTTTCCAATAGATTGCATTCTCCCACACCAAAACAAACTAGCTGCAATGATATGTACTGTCACTAGATTGAGTATTGCAAGATTTTGGAAAACAGAACCCCCTCCATTTAGCTATGTTTTAAACAAATTAGAGTACCACTATCAAAGAAGCAGCTTAATAGCCAGTATGTTAATTCAACAAAATAAATTTGTTATGGTTTGTGAACCATATATCAAGTTCTCTGAAGAAATGAGGAGGATAGATAATAGAGATATGACTGTTGACCTGGGGCAAGATGCGGTTCGTAATTGGATAAGATGTCCGGATGCTGTTACTCCTGAGGTGAGACTTTAAATGCAGAAATTGTTTTGAGGTAGATTATTTTAAGCTATATCAACTGTGTAGTAGAACTTATCAAGAAACGCTCATCAATGTAAAGCGAGATTTGTTTGTCTATATTGGAAGGTATTTTGTTTTTGTACCACTCACATAAGAATGTGCATATATTGTATTGTATAACTGTGCAATATTTTAACAATAAAAATTATTTCATTAAAAAAAAAAAAAAAAAAATAGCAAGAGAACAAAAAAAAATTGGTAATAGGAGTAAATTAGAAAGTTGCTTAAAATTGCATACTCTATCTGAATCATGAAAGAAAAAATGTGGGTTCAGTGTCCCTTTAACCAGCTTATTGCACAAAGCTATACAACTACAGTTACGCCATTACACTTCCTACCTGGAACTCTCCCCTACACATGACAGCCTATCAGTATGCAGCACACCCTCTCATCTGAACTACACAGATCATAGAACTGCAGGTAAAAGTGTGGTCCCCTCTGCACTGAAGAAAATTGAGAATCCTACGTATTATGTCTGTATTGTTCAGTTTTATACCCTCACTCCTTACTCTATGTCCAATTCTATTTGCCCCTTTCGTGTTTGTAGCTAGATACACATCTGCTCTTCCTGTGTCTTTTCTCTCATCCAAAACTTACATTTCTTCCTTGTATCTTAGATATACCATTATACTTCTCACCTTGAATTACCTCTCCAGCACATCACATGCTGTCTACCTGCAACCACACACTCTTGTCTGAATTACATATAAACTCTTTACAATACCCTAATTTGTATTTCCCTTTTTTTGCTATCAGGTTCAATGAAAAATAAACAGCCCCTTATTCTCTCTGCCACTGTATTCCATGCACTCCTTATTCTGCTACAATGTTCTTTTTGGTGAAGCTTGTTATATAAGTATTGTCTATCTGATGTTTGTAATGCACCAAGTATAGTGTTGCATTAAATGTTAGCGTTTAATAAATGGAAATTATTAAAATGCACCTCCTCATTATCGTGGCCTCCTAAGGGGGCAAGAGGCAATTCTGAAATGCACATCAGGACAATACAGATCTGGTAAGGAACATTTTTTACAATCTAGTCACGGCTAAAATAAAAAAAAACACATCACCCATATTGAATCCCGGATCCTAGTTATTGAATAATGACCACAACTTTACCTGTATCAGGTAACACTGAAACCAACCTATATTCAGCTTTACTTTCACCTCTAAAACAGGCTTTAATCACTTCCCACACCTTCAGGATGGATACCATAATAACAGATGAACTATTATTTTACTGAATATAATGTTTACAAACCAACTGGAAACCATCTTTATTTCGAATCTGGTGAGATTAGGATAGGATGTGACCGTTTCCTATGTGGTGTTAAAGGGACACTTAAGTCAAAATGAAACTTTCATGATTCAGATAGAGCACACAATTTTAAACAACTTTCCAATTTGCTTCCATTATCAATTTGTGCAAACTTTTTATTTGCATACTTTCTGAGACACCAGCTACTACTGAGCATGTTCAAGAATTCAGTGTATACGTCCAAGTCTAATTGTTTGTCACATGATACAGTGGGCAGGGAAATAGAAGCAATCTTTGAAAGTTCTTAAAAAAACAAATCTACAATTTGAAATTCATAGTAAGTGCTATTACATTGTCTTGTTGTGGTGCATTTGTGTATTATGGAATTATACGGTATTTAATAGTCCTTTAAGGGTCACTAGACTCTCTGAGATTGTTACCTTTCAGTTTATTTATAACTTTCCCTATTTGTATGGTACATTAGATAAGAAGATAATTTAGTTACAACGAAGTGTATTGTCCGTTTAAAGTTAAGGTAAATTTTCATGTGAAAGTGCCCGGTTTTTAAAAAAACTATTAAAAACAGGGGCACTTTCATTCATGAAAATTGACATTGCACCGTATTTTAAAAATACCTTGTTCTTCTGAAACACGGATCGCCGTTCTAAAACGATGCCACGCATGCTTTTTCCTGGTTTACTTACCTGGCAATGACAAAACCCGGCTTTGGAGGATGCCGGAATCGTCATTGCGGACGTATGAAGAGGCTTGCGACGGGCTGGTGAAGCACTGGAGCGGCTTTAAGAAGAAAAGGTAAGTATATTTTAAGAAAACGGCTGAAATGTCAATTTTCATGATTGAAAGTGCCCTTGTTTTTAATAGTTTTTTTAAAAAACCAGGCACTTTCACATGAAAATTGACCTTCACTTTAAAAACTGGTCTATGTAAATACCAGGTAAACCAATTATTTGCTCAGGCAGTTAGGTTTTCTTAGACTGTGGGATGTTGTACCAACTGTCGTATCCTTCCTCGCCGTATATCCATTTTCTATGAAAAGATTTTGACAGTTAATATTGTGGAGCACCTTATAAAACAAAATGGAACATATGGATTTAGCTTAAATGACCATTAAATACAATACAAGTTCATAATACACAAATGCACCATAAAATGCAATGCAATAGCACTTACTCTGAATTTCAAATTGTTTGTAGATTTTTGTTCTAAGAAATTTCAGATTACTTCTATGTCCCTGCCCATTGTATCACGTGACAGTCATCAGACAATTAGAGACTCATATGTATACTGTGCACTCTAGCACATGCTCAGTAGGAGCTGGTTCCTCAGAAAGTGTGCTTATAAAAAGAGTGAGCACAAATTGATCATGAAAGTAAATTGGAAATTGTTTAAAATTGAATGTTCTATCTGAATCATTATTTTCATTTTGTGTTTAGTATCCCTTTAAGAAATCCCTTTTTCCTAAAGTGGACTGGAGGGGAACTGAAGGGTCAAGCATAGATTATTTGGAGGAAATACAGCATCCTACACAAGTTTTATAGTTACCCTAAAGTGAAAGTGAAGTTAATAGCCCCAGAATTCATCCATCAGAGCAAAATACTAACTGCAATATGGTCGCTAACTTTTTTAAATATTTTTTTTTCCAAAATTAGACTTTTTAACTATATATTTTATATCACTGTTGCTGGGCGAACTCCTCGCATTTGCTCGTGCACGAAGTCCCTTTCTAATGCGCATGCGCGAATCGTCCTGTCACAGTTTAACGCGCATGCGCTCCGCGGCGATACCATATACAAAATAGGAGCACGCTAATGCGCATGCGCGATACTGGAACGCGCTCTAAACACAATTAGTCATAAAAAAGGTGCACATGCGCAGACTAAGATGTGGGAGGGTGACGTAGTTTGACGGCCGCCTAACGGCCAGAATTTCAATTGGGTAGATCTAAAACGTGACCAAGGCAGGAAAAAAGTGAGTAAATAACGGGCTAATTTAGGAGATAGAAAAGATAGTCAAATACCCTATCATATATCATACCCTACTATCTGCCCATAGACCCTACCTACGATTGTTTGTCGCTCTGATATCATACCCTAAAATCGAATCTACCCTTTGGCAACTAGGTGCCAATTTATTAGAGCTGGAGGTCTGTTGTGTTATATAGTTGGCGCTTAGTTATCACTTTTTATCATTTTTAGGAGATAGAAAAAATGTAATTTATTGCGGCGATAACTCTGTAAATAGAAAAATAGGAAAAAAATTATGAATGAAACTGCTATTATTTTTGGGTAAATAATATAACTGTGGATCGCAAACGTAAGTTAACTTTCACTTAAAGTGAAGGTAAAGTTTGGGCATTAAAAAATGATATTTATAATCCTTTTCCTGTGCTAAACCCAGTCGCTAAGTTTTTTTTTGCAATAAGTCTATTTTTAACATTATTTATATACCGTTATTTTTATGCTCGTTGCCTTGCGATTCTCCTCCCATTCAGCATTTCCTGCTTTCTTAGACAGTGACGTATAGAGCGGTCCCACCCGCTCTATACGTGTCTACTGGGCTTGTGCACATCGAGCATCTAACCAGGGCGCATGCGCATACTTTTGCCGTTTGCGGATCCGATGCGGTTGTAACAATGCCTGCCAAATGATCGTGTTAATGCGCATGCGCTAAACGTGGACGCGCTCGCTTTGCTAGTATGAACTACAGAAGTTTACGCATGAGCAGAAAGAAGCATCCACTCATTACGTCATTTGACGGCCACCTAACGGCCAAAGAATCAATTGGATGATTAAACAATGTGACCGTTGTTTAGAAAAAAAAAAATTAATTACGGGTTGATTTTAGGATGGCATAATCGATGCGAAATAAAGCTAATATCTAAGGTAATATTGAAATTGAGAAATAATGATGAATGAACATAATATTGATTTTGCTTGATATATTCATTGCAGAGCAGTTTAGTTTACCTTCACTTTAACGTTGTGAAACCACTAAGTTGTATTTTATTGTACAAAGATGTTATAAAGGAATGACTAAACTCCCCAATTGAAATAAACTACCAATCAATCTTACATATGAAACATAATGATCTGAAGTTAGTCATGAAAACTGATTTTATTACCCACACACCTAATTCCAAGAAATTTCACACCTTCACTTTGCAATGTCTTGCTCCAAATCTTCTCAAACTCCACCCTGGGTGACAAACACACCCTATACCTTAGTCATACAATGGGTGTCACACACCCTTAATCATCCTAGACACGTAATGCACTCTGGCAAGTTGCCCCAGAAACTCCCCCACTACTCGGGCGCGGCCCCTTTAAGACAGTCTCAGCCCTCGGGCGTTGTCACGTGACAAGACTCTTTGTCCGAACATTCGGGCGACGGAAGCATCAACTGTGAACCCTAAAGCGGGTGTGAGCAGGAAAAAGGGAAAACTGGTAAGTGGAAATCACCGGTAGGGTTGTTTGTCTATGAATTAAAGCGTACACACTGCAGCCTGGTGACCCGGGAGCGGAAGGACATCGAGAGCTTTCATTGGGATATTACCTCTCGAACACTAGATGAGCAAATAAAACAAGGGTTCTACAGCTCTCGGGTCACATTCTACCCCTAGGATATGTGTTTAGTTACAGCACCACTCAGATACCCTCAGTGCACACCAGTAGTGCGCTCACTGTGTAAGTCAGGGTGTATTTGGCCATCCCCTGTGCCCTGAAACCCCGAAATGGGTGAGGGATGATAGACTGATAGTGCAACCAATCAGAGCACATCAGAAGTAAATATTTCCCACATTTTGAATGACAGCGACATGAGTCAATCAGAGTCTTTTGTAAAATAAGAGCAGCAAATAAACCACCAATGAGAAGCTTTATTATCTGAAAATACTGCCTCAGTTTGTTGTCATGGTAGCGCTTATGCAAAAGCCCCGCCCTTTAATACAACATGAATATTACGTTGGTTATGGATGGTGACTGTACGGTGTGATTTAAAATAAATTATTAATAATAATAACAATAATAAAGCGCTGCTAATACAAAATAAACAAATAAATGAGCATCCAACTGCAGTGGGTTTTCTTCTTTGACAGGAGGGACGGACTATAAGTATTTACCGGGGACTTATGTTTGAAAAACATATAAATATTGATTTTTTTTTTGCTGTCTCCTGTCATATTGTCCTACTGAGCTATGTAGTTGACAAGTGTCCCTTATGAAGAAGGCCTTCTTTTAGGATATGTATGCACTTTCCCATATGTTTTTTTCTAAATAAAAGAAATGCCATTGCAAAAAACTATTCTGGGTTCTGTAAGGGCAATTTATTTAAAGACATAGTCAATTTCAAACTCAGATGTTGTTTCAATTAACCATATGGCAAGTGAGGGAATAAGGAGCAAGCATATATATGTTTGACCTAAATGTACTCAGGAGTTAGAAGGTTTAATGCAGACCTGAGAAGCAGGGCCGGCCTTAGGTGTTCAGGCACCCTGTGCGCCCCCCCACGTTCACCTAAACATCAACAAAAAAGGAAAGGGAAAAAAATATGATGCCACGCTTGAAGTAAGTCCGTCCCATGCCGGTGTTCTGTTAAGGGGCCAAACTTTTGAAAAGAGCGAACCATGTCACTTCCTGTGACGTTACATCAGCTGTTGTACACATTTTGGCCCTAATGCGCATGCGTGCCAGCGTCATCACATACCTGGTCGCATACGTCACTGGGAAAATATTTAGACCTGTGAAATTCAGAAGCCTTTCTATAGCGCATGCATGGGATTTTCTATCACAAATGAGGGGGTTATGGAAAGCTGTTTATTCTTCTCCTCAGCAATATTCGGAAGTCCACTGCAACTACTCCCATTAAGCTGAGTCTCCGTGCGTGTATCGCCAATGCGTGTATCCAATGCTTACTGCTGCAACAAATGTTTAAACAATGACATTGAAGGGAGCCTGTGAAAAGCTTCATTGGATCAGCAGAAGAAGCAGTGGCGATAGCCGAGTGGCTGTTTGTCATTACACGCACGGAGACTCGGCTTAATGGGAGTAGTTGCAGTGGGGGGGCAGACTTCAGAATATTGCCGAGGAGAATAAACAGCTTTCCATAAACCCCCCCCATTTGTGATAGAAAATACCACGCATGCGCTATAGAAAGGCTTCTGAATTTCACAGGTCTAAATATTTTCCCAAAATATTTTCCCAGTGACGTATGCGGCCAGGTATGTGATGACGCTGGCATGCATGCGCTTTAGGGCCAAAATGTGTACAAAAGCTGATGTAACGTCACAGGAAGTGACATGGTTCGCTCTTTTCAAAAGTTCGGCCCCTTAACGTAACACCGGCACTGTGCATGTGATGTCATCGCATGTCAGTACGTGACCTTGCGCGCCTCTGCGCACTGGCATTACGTGACCTCCTCCACTATTAAATTGTTTGTGCAGCCCAATACTATTAACCCCTTAATGACCAGACATTTTTTCAATTTTCTTACCCTTAAAGGGACATTAAACCCAACAAAAATTATTTCATTATTTAGATAGAGAATACAATTTAAAAAAAGTTTCCAATTTACTTCTATTATCAAATTTGCTTCATTCTCATGTTATTCTTTGTTGAAGGGATACCTAGGTAGGTAGCGTGCACATGCCTGAAGCTCTACATGACAGGAAATAGTGCTGCCATCTAGTGCTCCTGCTAATGTATAACATTGTTGCATCCCAGCTTTTCAACAAAGGATAACAAGAAAACAAAGAAAATTGATAAGAGAAGTAAATCGAAAAGTTGTTTAAAATTGTGTGTTCTATCGTAATCATGAAAGAAAAAACTTGGGTTTTATGTCCCTTTAAGGACAAGGGCTATTTTTACATTTCTGCAGTGTTTGTGTTTAGCTGTAATTTTCCTCTTACCCCTTTACTGTACCCACACATATTATATACCGTTTTTCTCGCCATTAAATGGACTTTAAATAAAGATACCATTATTTTTATCATATCATATAATTTACTATAAAAAAAGATAAAATATGATAAAAAAATGGAAAAAAACACACTTTTTCTAACTTTGACCCCCACAATCTGTTACTCATCTACAACCACCAAAAAAACACCCATGCTAAATAGTTTCTAAATTTTGTCCTGAGTTTAGAAATACCCAATGTTTACATGTTCTTTGCTTTTTTTGCAAGTTATAGGGCAATAAGTAAAAGTAGCACTTTGCTATTTCCAAACCACTTTTTTTCCAAAATTAGCGATAGTTACATTGGAACACTATCTGTCAGGAATCCGTGAATATCTCTTGACATGTATATATTTTTTTTTTTTAGAAGACAACCCAAAGTATTGATCTAGGCCTATTTTGGTATATTTCATGCCACCATTTCACCGCCAAATGCGATCAAATAAAAAAAAATTGTTCACTTTTTCACAAATTATGTCACAAACTTTAGGTTTCTCACTGAAATTATTTACAAACAGCTTGTGCAATTATGGATTCCATTTCCAACTGCAGCAGCCTAGCCTGGGTACAAATGTGCACTAGGTCACCATAATATACCTAGTACGCTCCATTTGCACTAAAGTGTGCAACACAATTTGTGAGTATTCCTTTGTTACCGCAAGTTGATATTTACTTATCTCCACCATTGATTTGCACTAGGGGTCGCCCTCTTTTTTTCTATATATTTACAAATGGTTGTAAATGCTTCTCTGGGATCCCCTTTGTACAGAAATAGCAGACATATATGGCATTGACGTTCCTTTTTGTCAATTAGAAGGCCGCTAAATGTCGCTGCACACCACACTTGTATTATAACCAGCAGTGAAAGGGTTAATTCGGTAGCTTATAGGGAGCTTGCAGGGTTAATTTTAGCTTTAGTGTAGAGATCAGCCTCCCACCTGACACATCCCACCCCCTGATCCCTCCCAAACAGCTCTCTTCCCTCCCCCACTCCACAATTGTTCCCACCATCTTAAGTACTGGCAGAAAGTCTGCCAGTACTAAAATAAGTTGTTTTTTGTTGTTGTTTTTTTTTTTAAATTATTTATTCAGCTGTGATAGACCCCCCCCCCCCCCCTTAGCCCCCAATCTCCCTGACCCTCCCCCCGCTACCTATTTGCCTCTATCTTGGGTACTGGCAGCTGTCTGCCAGTACCCAGTTTGCCCCCAAAAACAAAGTTTTTTTTTTTTAATAAAATATAGCTTTATCTGTAGTGAATCTGCCCCCTCCCCCTCCCAAATCCTTTGATATTTATTTATTTTAATTCCCCCCCCCCCTCCCTCTCACGCTGCAATTCATTGATCATTGGTGGCAGTGGTTGATGCGTGCACGCACACACATGCGCACCCTCGCATGCTCCCGGCACATTGCACTTACAGGAACCGGATGCCGGGTAGCGATGGGCTGTCCACCCACCTCACTGCTAAGCTCCCACCCACCAACGATCGGCACCATCGCTCTCTCTGCATCAGAGAGTGTCTCTCTTTGCATTGGATGCTTGAAAAAGGCTATTGGAGGATGCCTCAATATCGAGGCATCACTGCAATACCCTGAGAGCTGCTGGAAGCAATCAATTAGACTAAGGACGTACCAGGTACGTCCATTGTCACTAACAGTTTTTGCAGGACGTCCCTGGAATGTCCTTGGTCGTTAAGGGGTTAAATTGTTTGCCAGCTGTTTTAAAAAAAAAAAAAAAACACAGAAAACTTGGCACTCGCCAGCAGATTCACAGTAATGTTTAAAAGCAAAACTGGGGGAAGTCAGTTACATTTGGTGCCAAAGGATCAAGCCCAGGACCACGACAAGGTCTCCCCCTTCCTGGGACCCTAAACCAGCACCCACACAATGCATACTTCCAAACAAACCAACTGGGAACCTCCCAGGGTGACACAGGCTTTTGTAACCTCCCCTATGTAAATACAAAACACAGGAATGGACCGCACTTACAGACTGGACTGGGTACACATCCTAAGCCACAGCAAACTCTACAGCCCTGAACACTGACGGACAGCTACATAGTTCCAAGCAACCCAGGCAGTTAATCCCAATGGAGCCTGGCGCAAATTTCGTTATTTTCTGCGTCTTTGTTGATGCTAGTTGTTTT
Organism: Bombina bombina; assembly: GCF_027579735.1. Taxonomy (NCBI): domain Eukaryota; kingdom Metazoa; phylum Chordata; class Amphibia; order Anura; family Bombinatoridae; genus Bombina; species Bombina bombina. Next base: position 624,034,395 of record NC_069501.1, read on the forward strand.
GGCGCAAAATCTTGTTTGTTATGACGCGAGTTGTGTCATTTTCTGGTGTTGGTTTTGCACCAAAAATGTTTTACTTCCTTTTGCGTAATGCGTCATTCTTGGTGCCAAAATTTTGTTATTTTACCCTTCTCCCTCTATTGCTCGCTGTTTTCATGAATTTTGAAAGCTAGTATGCCTGCTTTTTTATTTTATTTTTTGTTTTTTAAATCTTCTTTTTCTTTTACATTTTGCGAGATGTCTCATTCTGATCCTGACTCTGTTACTGTAGAAACTATGATGCCCTGAAACACAATTCTACAAAGCTAAGTGTGTTCTTTTCATTATTAAGCTGTTGTTATTTCTTCAGCTCAATTATGTGGCATTTATTTATCATATTTTATGCTAGTAATGTTTCTACATGTACAATAACATTTACTGTTTTTTACTTACTTCATGTACTTGATTTCATCTGCTAACATCACATGTTTTTGCTTATATCATAAAAGGTTATGGCTGCTATTATGCCTTTAAGTAAACTTACGACATCTTTTCAAAATTGTTAAAGGGACACTGAACCCAAATTTTTTTCTTTCATGATTCAGATAGAGCATGCAATTTTAAGCAACTTTCTAATTTACTCCTATTATCATTTTTTCTTCGTTCTCTTGCTATCTTTATTTGAAAAAGAAAGTCAGAACCCTGGATAGCACTTGTTTATTGGTGGATAAATGTATCCACCAATCAGCAAGAACAACCCAAGTTGTTCATCAAAAATGGGCCGGCATCTAAACTTACATTCTTGCTTTTCAAATAAAAATACCAAGAGAATGAAGAACATTTGATAATAGGAGCAAATTAGAAAGTTGCTTAAAATTGCATGCTCTATCTGAATCACAAAAGAAAAAAATTGGGTTCAGTGTCACTTTAAGATTTAATTAATTCTGTTTTGACCGACAGCATACTTAAAGGGACACTGTACCCAAAAATTTTCTTTTGTGATTCAGATTGAGCATGAAATTTTAAGCAACTTTCTAATTTACTCCTATTATCAAATTTTCTTCATTCTCTTGGTATCTTTATTTGAAATGCAAGAATGTAAGTTTAGATGCCGGCCCATTTTTGGTGAACAACCTGGGTTGTCCTTGCTGATTGGTGGATAAATTCATCCACCAATAAAAAAGTGCTGTCCAGAGTACTGAAACCAAAAAAAAGCTTAGATGCCTTCTTTTTCAAATAATGATAGCAAGAGAACGAAGAAAAATTGATAATAGGAGTAAATTAGAAAGTTGCTTAAAATTGCATGCTCTTTCTGAATTACAAAAGAAAAAAATTGGGTACAGTGTCCCTTTAAGTTTATTTTACTGATTAAGGTTTCTTTGGCTCAAAGGATCCTGTATCAGACAGTTTGTTAAAAAAAATCCTTATTTTTCATTTCAACATTTTTTGTTCTTTGTTAAGGAAATTTTGTTATTTATAGCTTTTAGGAGTCTAGTCCTCCTATTAACTATGTTAATAATCCTTTTCAAATCTGGATTTTAATATTTTTACTCTTGAGGTCTTTTCCTATTCAATATACTATCTGTATTATATTCTAGAGAATGGTTATCCTGATTCCCTCTTGGGACTGTACTACTATTTCTATGGAAATTGGTACTTATTTTCAGGATTCTTTAGAATTTGAATATAACCTTAGTAGAGCATATTCACGTACTGTTTATATTTTTAGCTCAGCCTTATCTGTGGCTGACATTACTGTTCTCTCAACCTTTGTTGAACAGTTAGCATAAGCAGTTTCAGATTCTCAAGTATATAACTCTGTTTATTTACTTCAGATGTATTTATTTAATTATGATTACTATATCTATTATTATGGTTTCAAATATATTTTATTATCTCTATCTTGTTAGGATAATAATTTGTTTGATTTCTATTATCTCAACTATTTCTGGAGCTTTAGAGTTTTTCTGCCCTACTTTTAGTCCGGTGATGTAGATCAGTTGGGGAATGTCCTGACTAAAAACGTTTGTTCTAGATCCAAGGGTCATAGAGTCATATCCTCTGTAGGGTTAATACAGCCATTCTGCCTTTTGAGGTCAATTTATTGTATACCATTTATTTGGGTAATAATAACAACTGTTTTTATCAGCTGCTAATTTGGTTAACTCAGAGTGTCTGCACTGAAAAAGTGTTTTTTGTATCTTTCTGGGAGAAAAACGCTATATAATTACTTGTTATTAGACTGCATGAAGGTGCGGTTCTCAAACCAGTACTTTTGGTGGGGGGCAGATTAAATTGTTTTTGGATTAATTCAGCCCAAAATCTATATTATTCTTAGGGTTTGAATAGATTTTTAGAATGAGACCTTCAATGGGAAGATTCTTTCTTTCTCAGTACACTCTGTGAATTTATTTCAGGAGTGATTTTACCAGTTGTTTAGCAGGAATAGGAATTGGGGTTCTATTGAATTCTATTCTTTGTCCCAAAGAAGAAAGGTTTATTCAGTCTAATCTTGGATCTGAAGACTTTTATTGTTTTGTTAGAGTCTCAACTTTCAAGTTGGCGATTATAAGGACTATTATGCCTTTTTGTTCAGCAAGGTCATTTCATGTCCACTCCATTTTACAGGATGTTTATCCTCATATTTTATTTCATTCAGACCACTTGTGGTTTATGAGATTCTCTTTTTAGATAAGCTTTACCAATTTATCACTTTTCCATTTGGTTTAGCAACAGCTTTATGAATCTTTTCAAAGGTTCTAGGTGCCCTTCTTTCTGTAATAAGACAGTAGGGTATTGTGGTGTTTCCTTACTTGGATGGTATATTGGTATTAGCTTAATCTTTTCTTTTATAAGAATCTCTCATGAATAATCTAGTTTTGTTTCTTCAAGACATGGTTAGAGGATTTAATTTACCTAAGAGTTTTGTGATTCCTCAGACAAGGGTCACCTCTTTTTGGGTTTCTAGATGGATTCAGTGTTCAGCCTGTCTAACTTACAGTCTAGAACATTCCTTTCTGTGGCTATGTGCATGGAAGTTTTAGGTCTCATAACTGCAGCATCGGGCGTGGTTCCCTTTGCTCGTTTTTCATCTGAGACCTCTTTTGCTTTGCATACTGAATCAATGGTGCAGGGATTGTTTTCAGATATCACAGTTGATATGCTTAAATCCCAACACTCAACTGTCTCTGATTTGGTGATTAGACTATCATAGTTTTATTCAGGGGACCTCCTTTTGTTCGTCCTTCCTGGACTGTATTCTTAATGGATGCAAGTCTTGCAGGTTGGGGAGCAGTCTAAGGGTCTCTGACAGCACAAGGGGTTTGGAAACCTCAAGAGGCAAGGTTTCCAATCGATATTTTGGAACTCCATGCAATTTTCAGAGCTCTTTCAGACTTGGCCTCTTTTAGGAGAGAACTTTTCATTTTGGTTTCAGACAGGCAATATCACAACTGTGGCATATGCCAATCATCAAATAGGGACTCACAGTTCCTTAGCAATTAAGAAGTATCTTGAATACGTTCTTAGGTGGAATTCATATCCTGTCTAATTTCTATGATTTATATCTCAGGTTTAGACATTTGGGAGGTGGATTATCTCAGCCGTCAGTCTTTACATCCGGGAGAGTGGTATCTCTATATAGATGTGTTCTCTCAATTTCCCAGGTACCTTTTCAGGGATCCCCATGCGGAAATGGTGGATGCATAAGCAGTGTCTTGGTTTTGCAACCTGGCTACATCTTTCCGCCTATGTTTTTTTCTTCCAAAGGTGATCTCCAAGATCATATTGGACAGTCTCATGTGTTTCTGATAGCATCAGCATGGCCTCACAGGTTTGGTATGTGGATCTTGTTCGGGCCAGCCCTCTCTTTCTCTTTGGCCAGCCCTCTTGTTTTAGGGGCTATTTTTCCATCGGGATTTCAAACTACTAATTTGAAGGTATGGAAATTGTTTAGTGTTTAGTCATAGAGGTTTCTCTGACTCAGTTTTTATCACTATGTTGCAGGCTTATAAGTCTGTTTCAAGGAACATGTATTATCAGGTTTGGAAACCCCATATTTTATGGTGTTCTTCTCATAAATTCTCTTGGCATTCTTTTAGAATTCCTAGAATTTTATAATTTCTTTAGGATGGTTTGGATAAAGGTTTGTCTTCAAGTACTTTGAAGGGACAAATCTCAGCTCTTTCTGTTTTATTTCATAAGAAAGATTGCTAATCTTCCTGACATTCACTGTTTTGTTCAGGCTTTGGTTCATATCAAGCCAGTTATTAAATCAATTTATCCTCCTTGGAGTCATAATTTGGTTTTAAGGCTTTGCAGGCTCCTCCGTTTGAGGCTATAGCCTCAACGCCGCCCCCTTCCGCCCCCTGCAGACTCGCGGCCAATCGGCCGCCAGCAGGGGGTGTCAGTCAACCCGATCGTACTTGATCGGGTTGATTTCCGGCGATGTGTGTCCGCCTGCTCAGAGCAGGTGGACAGGTTATGGAGCAGCGGTCTTTGTGACCGCTGCTTCATAACTGCTGTTTCTGGCGAGCCTGCAGAAACACGGGGCATCAAGCTCCATTCATGCCCCTATGTATTCTTTGGATATTAAACTACTTTCTTGGAAAGTATTGTTCCTTTTGGCTATCTCTTCAGCTAGAAGAGTTTCTGAATTGTGTGCTCTCTCTTGTGATTTCTCCTTTTCTGATTTTCCATCAGGATAAAGCTGTTTTACAGACTTTGTTTAAATTTCTTCCTAAGTTTGTGAATTCTAACAACATTAGTAGGGAAATTGCTGTTCCTTCCTTGTGTCCTAATCCTAAGAATACTCTTGAAAAATCTTTACATTCTTTGGATGTTGCAAGAGCCTTGAAATAATATGTCGAAGTTACTAAAGATTTCAGAAAGAATTCTAGTCTATTTGTTGTTTTTTCTGGTCCTAGGGAAGGTCAGAAAACCTCAGCCATTCTTTGGCATCTTGGTTAAAGCTTTTGATTCACAAGGCTTACTTGGAGGTAGGACAGTCTCCGCCTCAGAGAATTACAGCTCATTCTACTAGATCAGTTGCCACTTCTTGGGCTTTTAAGAATGATGCTTCGGTTGATCAGATTTGCAAAGCAGCAACTTGGTCTTGTTTGCATACATTTACTAAATTTTACCATTTTAATGTATTTGCTTCTTCTGAAGCAGTCTTTGGTAGAAAAGTTCTTCAGGCAGCTGTCTCAGTTTGATTCTTCTTCTTGTGATTTAAGTTTTTTTTTCTTTGAAATTTATAAGAAAGGCTTATTTTTTGTATGGATTTAATTTTTAAATTTTCATATTGGCAAGAGTCCATGAGACCCACCCTTTTTTTGTGGTGGTTATGATTTTTTTTTGTATAAAAGCACAATTATATTTCCAGTTCCTCTTTTTGTATGCTTTTTTACTCCTTATTTTATCACCTCACTTCTTGGCTATTCGTTAAACTGAGTTGTGGGTGTGGTGGGAGGTGTATTTATAGGCATTTGAGGTTTGGGACACTTTGCCCCCTCCTGGTAGGAATGTATATTCCATACGTCACTAGCTCATGGACTCTTGCCAATATGAAAGAAATTAATTTATCAGGTAAGTTCTTACATAAATTATGTTTTATATGCACATACTCACACCCTCATATATACATATATAGTATATATACACATATACAGTGTCACTTTCATGACAAACTAGGTCTGCGTGCTATCTCCATTTGAATTCCTCTCTCTTTTTTATGTGACTGTTGCTCCATCAGCCTCATTATTGGAATTACAAACTGATAGCCCTATAATTGTGTGTGTTTATGAGTGAAGGGGGAAGATGTGCTTTTCCCAATTAGTGCTTCAGATCCATAATCAAGCAGAATTCAGTAGGTATTTTGACCTTATCTTCCACATAGTGTTAATTATAAGTTTTGTACAATCAATATTAAGTCCTCAACCCCTCCTGATCAAATTATTTCTTTTTTCTTTTTTTCTAAAGCATCATTAAAACTTGGCTGTTATATTTGCACTTCTTATCTACAAACTTTATAAACACACAAACACTGTCCTTTTTCACATTCTGGGTATGATTTTTGTACCTGAATAGTATCTGTTGGAACAATGTAAAATATTGCACTGTGAATGGCAACTACTGCAAGTGAAACCAATAACTGAAATATGTGTATATACATGTGTGTATGTATGTGTGTGTGTGTATATATATATATATATATATATATATATAATGTGTGTGTGTGTGTGTGTGTATGTGTGTATATATATATATATATATATATATATATATATATATATATATATATATATATATATATATATATATATATATATATAATGTTGCCAGGATGTGCACTCTCACCTTCCAATCAACTACCAGGGTGCTAGTGGTATGCACAATAACGACAATAAAACTTGCACTCACTGGGTATTTGAAAAATCAGATTTACTGTGACAAATGTAACGTTCGGGGACTCTACATCCCCTTCCTCAGACAGCCAGGGGATGTGACAGCCAGGATTTCAAAGCAGAGCACCCGTGCTGCACTGGTCACATCATATGACTGCTTATTGATGCATCACATGGCTGACATGTCAGAGGGAGGCTTAGAAGAGGACTGCTCCGCTACTAGGATTTCCATTGCCGTTGTATTAGAGATTTATTACACATGCACAGGCAGTTCAGCCAGGAAGGAATACTGATTGCTAGACTGCATAGCACATGGGGACAACAGATACAAAGTCAAGGACCAGAATAAATGGACATTTGCTTGTCCGTTTTTTTTCTAGAAATTATACTGGGCAGTTAACAGAATTAAGATTTAGTTAGTTAACAGAATTACCCAGTGGCGCCCTCTGGGGTGTTGTACCCTGTGGGACTGCACAGGTGGCACACCCCAAAGGCCAGCCCTGCTGAGGAGTAATATATATTTTGCTAACAAAACGACTGTGGCAAGTCTTGACTACTCCAGTAACAAGTCCAGATTAGTTCATCCATACAAGGCAAGTGGTGCATACTTCCCAACTGTCCTGCCTCTTGTATGAATATCATGGGTTCAGAGGTATGAAATGCTCACAGCCTTTCAGTGTTCCGGTTTAAGTAACTTACTGTGCCCTCTCCAGACACAACAGCCCCCATCTGCACATAACCCACCCATTCCATGCAGATTCCCTCCCCCACACACACACACACACAAATTACTGGTGGGCCATTACCCAAAAGCTTTTAACCTCACACATCATCTGGCAGATGTTCAGAGGTATGGTGGTGGGTGGATCTTAGCGACTGAGAAACAAGTACAGCAAAGTGTTAAATATGTTCTAAAAACACACTCACATATTTGTTAATTTATTGCAAGGCTATGGAAAACTAAGGTCCCATTAAATAATCTTACCCCATCCAAAGTAGTCTAACTGATCTGACTTGGTAGTGGATCCTGACGACTGGAATTAATTATACCATTTTGTTCCTATCTTAAACATTATGTTTCTCATCCAATTTGCCTTTGTTCCTACCAAAAATCCTGAGACTGCCTAAACCCTAACTATCTTTGTCAACCAACTAGTCTGACTAATTAAAATAGCCTTATAAAATATATATATAACTGTGTGGGTGTTTTGCAAATGTTAGTAGTTAAAGAGGATCCACCTTCTATAGCTAAAGTATTTTTTAATGTACTGTATACTTGCTCCATCCTAACCTCCATCTCTTTTTTTAGGGGCCTTTTCAAAATGGATTTTGCATCACATCACACCCGTATTCTGCAACAGTTGGATGAGCAGCGACAAAAAGACCTTTTTTGTGATTGTCACATTTTAGTGGAAGGTCAACTTTTCAGGGCTCATCGTAACATCCTGTTTGCCAGCAGTGGTTACTTCAAGATGCTTCTGTCTCAGAGCTGCAAAGACATGGGTCAACCAACCACTGCCACCTTTGATGTCTTCTCTGCTGACACCTTTACTGCCATCTTGGACTTTGTGTACTCTGGGAAGTTGCCTCTTTCTGGGCAGAATGTCATTGAAGTCATGTCAGCTGCAAGTTACTTGCAAATGACAGATGTTATAAGTGTTTGCAAGATGTTTATCAAATCATCATTAGACATCAATGAAAAGGACAAAGACAGTTTCTTCGGTTTGTCAGACAGAGAGCCTGGATCCACTCCCAGCCAATGTGGTTTGTATAATGCAGGATGGGGAGTTAACAACTGTCCATCTGCACAATCAGAGGAGCATATTCCTGTATGCTTAGAGGATGAGGATACTTGGAACAATTGTGGGTTCTACCCTGGAACTGGATCATTGCCCTCGGGCCCCAATGACAAAATATCAGAAACTTCTAATAAAACCCCAAACAGACACCACAGGATACCTCAGTTTTCCAGCTCACCTTCATACCCTGGAGGAGAAACAGGAGGTTGCAGAATTCCACAGTCTAATGACAAAATCTGCCATGCAGAATTGGATGTACCTCAGAGCGGGTACCACCCTACACAGGAGTCTGAGGCCATTCCCAACTGCTGGACTGTAACACAACAAAGAGAAAGGAGAAAGTCTTCACATAAGACCAGTGCTTCCAAAGCAGACCAGCTATATGCCACAATGCCAACAATTATGGGCATCATAGGAGGCTGGGGAGAAGGTGAGAAGGGCTACCTGGTTTGATCTAATAAATAAACTGACAGCTGAATTATTTTGTGATAACAGTTGATTTCTTATTATATTATGAGTTTTTGCAACACACTAAGTTCTTTTCAACATTCTAGTTAATTATCATACTTATACAACAGCTTAATGGCTAATAGTGTCTTCAAATCCACTAGTAATTTCATAATATGACATAAAATAATTATTTAGGTAACCTATTACAAGGTTGCTTTTCAAAAATCCAGTATTTTGCATTAAAAAAATACTTTTTAATCACCACCAGCCACCTCATTGCTAAATCCTTTTTTTCCAGCATTTGACAGGCGGGTGGTACAACCAATAGCAAGAGCACATCCACCCTATGGCGAATTTAGTCATAGGCCTCTATTTATCAAGGTCTGGTGGACCTGATCCGACAGTGCCTTGCTGAATACGGCGAGCAATACGCTCGCCGTATTCAAATTCAGCATTGCACCAGCAGCTCACAAGAGCTGCTGGTGCAACACCACCCCCTTCAGACTCGCGGCCAATGGGCCACCAGCAGGGGGGTGATTTCCGGCGATGTCTATCCGCCTGCTCAGAGCAGGCGGACGGGTTATAAAGCAGCGGTCTTTGTGACCGCTGCTTCATAACTGCTGTTTCTGGTGAGCATGCAGGCTCGCCAGAAACAAGGGGCATCAAGTTCCATTCGGAGCTTGATAGATAGGCCCCATAGGGCTAGATTTATCAATGCTGAGGCGTACAGGGGCACGTATACTTGCCCCTGTACACCTCAGCTTGCCTATGGCTGGGCGAAATTACCCGCAGGTAATTAACATTGCACACGAGCACAATTTTGCGCTCACGTGCAATCCTGCCCGCGCACAGCCAATCACGCGCGGGCAGGAGCTGTCAATCTCCTCGGTCGGACTCGACCGAGGAGATTGAATTTCACCACAATAGAGGTGGCGTAGATGTTAGGGAAGCAGCGGTCTGGTGACCGTTGCTTGATAAATCCAGGCGAGCAAGTTCTTGAGAGAACTTGCTGCCGTAGGGGCTTAATAAATCTAGCCCATAGTGTCATTTTCTGGTGACTTTGCACCGTGTTAACCTAATACTGTGACAGTCGTATTCCACTAAGTAAACAGTTTTACAGTCTTGACCTCTTTAAATATATTTTGGCCTCTTTTAAATCTAATTTTTATGGCACAGCTTTTTTGGCATGCTCAGTTCACTTTTATTAATAAACACAACCGTTCCCTTTAACCTCATCTCAACATTTTCTAAACTAAAATGTCAGTTATAAGGTTCATTAATCATAATATTTATGTGTGATTTATGTAACTGAACACTGAAAAACTACATTTTAATATAATTAGTTGAGAAAAATTAAGTGAAAAAAACCTTGCATTTAGAAGGAACATGGAAATCAACAGGACTATTGCACTGCACTTCACCATAAACATAGGCCATATTAGCCCTTTTTTAACTTCAGCGCAAAAAGTACACACCTGGTGCACGTGTACAGGGGCTAGTTGACAGGATTGGTCCGTGTACATTACATATTTACCAATCAGCGCCCATGTTAGTGCAGTGATCAGCACCTTTCATGTTGTGCCAGTCTGGGAATTTAACTCAATTTACCAGTTGTATGGTCTATGTATTTGTGTGGGTTAAATAATTCAATTGGCAGCTAATCAGATGTACTGGACTTACTTTGAAAACAAAGCCACAATCATCTGAGGTGTATATGATGTTTTTCCACCGCAAACTCTAATGGTATAGAAGGGTACCAGGGCAATACTATACCTCACAGGGCCCCAAGGAAAAGCACCCCCTTTATTGCACAACACCACTTCCAAAGAGCCACTGCTAATAGTTATATTGTTCCACCATTAAAGCTACATAACCATAAGTGAATAATAACAAATATTTTCCACAAAATATTTGTTCTGGATGCTCAAACCCCTAAAAGCTGGGCAACATCTGAACTGGGACTGTCACTACTGTAGTTACATCCCTGAAGGGTGCTATTATTTTTTTTAATTGTAATTGTCTAACAAGTAAGGAATATGACGGGTATAAATGTCAAAACATGAACAATTATTAATATTACTATAAAAGGATCAGCGAGCTATTTCTAACATACTGTATTTATAATATATATCAGCAATTAAGCACTACATTGTAAAAGATCTGCATAGAAAACAAATGTTTTATAAGTATTTAAAATTTAATTTTGCTAACACAACACAATTTGCATTTGTAGTCCAGGGACAAACCCATTAAAAAAAACCTTGATTATTCTTTATCTCATTTGCTGTGGCCAGTAAAGAACCGCTATAAATAAGAATTTAACAGAGTTAAAGGGACATTATACTCTAGATTTTTCTTTGCATAAATGTTTTGTAGATGATCCATTTATATAGCCCATCTGGGTATGTTTTTGTAAAAATGTATAGTTTTGCTTATTTTTAAATAACATTGTGCTGATTTTCAGATTTATACTGATGTATACAGACTTCAGACTGCTTCTGTTTGTATAATGGGTGTTTTGATATGCAGGGAAGGGGGAGTGGGGAGGTTCTGCTATCAGCCCCTTTCAGTGGGTGTCCCAGGCTTATCTCATTAACAGTGTTAAATTGGGAGCTTCTAAGTAAGTTTTTAAAAGGTTTTACACTGGACTTTTATATCATTATCTGTGCATATTATTCTTTATAGTAGTGTCTATTACATGCAGTTAAATGAAGATTGGTGTATACTGTCCCTTTAAGCATGTGAAGCCTGGAGCATGCACTTCATATTCTCACAGGAATGTCACAGTTTCTAGTTAAATTACAGGAAGAAGGTGCAACATCAATTTTAAAAGTAAATTTTTTTAATAAAATACAGATGACATTTACAATGTGTACATGACACAAAGTTACACCAAGATGTTCCACAATGACTACTTATGGTTCCATCAGCTGTTACTTGTCCATGCGCAGATACCTTGAGTCAATCTACTTTAAGGGACAATAAAAACCTTGTGATTACAAAACATTTATGTTTTGTTGCTGTAGAATTACATACTAGCCAAGTCAATTTTGTTTCTTTTTATTATCAAGAAATATTTATTGAAATGTTCAAAATAACAGTCAATTGCAACATCATACAGAGATATGTAATAGTAAGAATCACACAAAAGTATACATAGTGACCGATTTATCATTGTCTGTCCGACATGATACGCTGTCGGAATTTAACATTGCACAAGCAGTTCACCAGTGTCAATCAGCCTGATCGTATAGGATCGGGCGGATTGCAGACCGCAAGCTCAGAGGCAGTGCACCAGTTATGGAGCAGCGGTGTTAAGACCGCTGCTTCATAACAAAGTATCTTCATTCTATAACATAAGACATACAGTACCTAAAGTGTGATGAAAACTCTAAGGAAAAAGAAAATAGTCCAGCCTACTAAGGGTAATTGAACGGCCATTGGTCTTGATGGGCGAGAAGTAAACAAGGAAAAGGAATGGAAGAGAGGGTATTCTCTTTGGCCTGAGAGCTGGCCCTTCACACAGTACACACACATTATTTCATAAAAAATAATTTAACTGTTAGGGCTACCTTAGATCCAGAATCCCAAGGCTCCCATATGGCACAATACAGATTGATTTGTAATTTATATTGCTAAACATATCCCTCCATACTCCTCAGGTGTTTTATAATATTAATAACACCTACCCAGTGTGGAGTACTCTGCTTCTTCCAGTTACTGGCAATAAAAAGCTTGGTGGCCATTAGAACATAGATTAATAGGAGCATCTGGGGTCGCTGAATCTTTTTTCATTAAAACCTTTGTGCAATAATGCAGATTCAGGTCGCAGCTTGCTCGAGAGTTACAAGAGGTTAAATAGTTTTAATGTTTTTCGACACTTGAGCATGCCCACCAGATGTGATAGGGAGTACCATCCTCTGCACACCCCCTTTAACAGACCAGGGAATATTTTATGCAACGGAGCAGGGACTACAGACATGGCTGAAAGTATTGGTACCCTTGCATTTTAAGACAACCACAAAAAAGTAAATCTGGGAGAATGTCCTTTAGACAGAAAAAACAAAAGTAGAGCTTTTTTGGCAAATCACAAAAACTCTGTGATTAAAGGGACAGTCAACACCAGAATTGTTATTGTTTAAAAAAATAGATAACCCCTTTATTACCCATTCCCCAGTTTTGCATAACCAACATAGTTATAATACACATTTTACCTCTGTAATTACCTTGTATCTAAGCCTCTGCAAACTGCCCCTTATTTCAGTTCATTTGACAGACTTGCATTTTAGCCAATCAGTGCTCACTCCTCTGTAAATTCATGTGCGTGAGGTCAATGTTATCTATATGAAACACATTAACTAATGCCCTCTAGTGGTTAAAATCTGTCAAAATGCTTTCAGATTAGAGGCGGCCTTCAAGGTCTAAGAAATTAGCATATGAGCTTCTTAGGTTTAGCTTACAACTAAGAATACCAAGAGAACAAAGCAAAATTGGTGATAAAAGTAAATTGGAAAGTTGTTTAAAATGACATGCCCTATATGAATCATGAAATTATTTTTGGACTTGACTGTCCCTTAAAAGAAGGAAAAAAGAAGCTTTAAAAGAAAGGAACACCATCCCTACTGGGAAACATAGAGGAGACTTAGTGAGTGATGTTTGGGGGTTGCTTTCTTGCCTCTAACACTGGGCGCCTATAATCTGTGCAGAACACAATGAAATCAGACATCTATTAAGGCAATCTGGAGCGAAATGTACTGCTTAGTGTCAGAAAGCTGTGCCTCAGTCTCAGGTCATGGGATAATGACCCAAAACATACCTCAAAAATCACCCAAGAAAACATTGGACCAATCCAGAGTGGCCTTCTATTGGTCCAGATCTAAATCCCATCAAACATCTGTAGAAAGAGATGTGGAAAAAGGCACACATCAAACCCGAGAGAAATGGAGCAGTTTGCTCAAGAAGAGTGGGCCAAAAGCCCAGTTGAAAAGTGTAGACATCTTATTCAGAGCTGCAGAAAGCACTTGATTGCGGTTATTTTCTATAGGCTGTGCTACGAAATATTAGGTTAAGAGTACCAATATTTTTGTCCGTGCCATTCTCATTTGTTTTACTGTTTTAAAGTAATGTGAAATCATAACTCAAAGTTGAAGTTTCATTTCTATTACATTTGAAATAAACAATCATGGATACCAAATACTTTTGTCAGTTTTTCCTTAGTTTAAAGAAAATTGTGCGTTTTCCTAAAACAGCCACATCTGTAAGGTCCACCTGATAAAGTATGAGACAGTATACCATAAATTTAGTAGAATGAAACTCTGACTGCCAGTTTTCATGAGAACTCCTTCTCTTCCAATACCTGACATATCTTGTTTTAACTTAAGTAGGATCATTTAGAATGCACTTTTAATGGGTTAAAAGAGGCATTACCGGTTGGAAACCAAAATTCACCTCACTTCCTAATGAGAAGGGGGCCAAGGTTGGTCCGTAAAGAAACCCCGTTATCTTAAAAGCACCCAAAGGTAAAGCAAATCAAAGTGAAAAAGATCAGCGAGTCACTGAGGTGATTGTGCAAGCGCTCCATGATTTTGTATGGAATTTGCCATATTTTGAGGAGCTGATCTGGGCTTCATTCTGAAAACAACAAGGCTAGTCATATTGTTAGTATAGAATGCAGTGTTTTGTAGTTGTTACCAATTAGGGACAAATATGTAGCAGAAGGCTTTAAGTCAGAAGGGTACATTTTTAGTTCTGAGTAATCCTCAATTTTCAGAGCTAAATTACACGAAAAGGAGGCAAAATAAATAATGAAAGTATATTGCAAAATCGTTTCATTACACATAACTAAACATATTATATACAAAAATCTCAAAGTGTTTACTGTCTCATTTTCATACTAACTAAATAGAATCTCTGAACTGCTTTTGATTTGCAAATTCTTATTTTGCCTCCTACAGATCTTTAGCAATGCAGTGATTAGTTGTTGATAAATGCAGTGTGTGTGTGTATGTGTATATATATATATATATATATATATATATATATATATATATATATATTTATATATATAGGGAGACTAAATACACACAGAGAGAAATGCACTCACAGGAACGAACAACCAGCTCAATACCATTGTTAGCCTGTTCTATGGCGATTTACCACCTGGGTGCAACTTCTTTTAGCCCAGCAATGCTTTACACAGAGTAGAACTTTCCTGTAGTATATCAGTCTGATCACGCCTATTACGGTCAGTCCAGCGCCGAAATACCAGGCAATTCCTCTCTGAACAAGGAACAAAGCAACCCCAGACGATCGTTTCGGCCTTCATTGGGCCTCGTCAGTGAGGTGTAGCAGTATTCCTCTAAGCATACTGAGCAAGGAGTCCACGTCTGGTTTCCCCTTTTTCCCATAGGGAGACTAAATACACACAGAGAGAAATGCACTCACAGGAACGAACAACCAGCTCAATACCATTGTTAGCCTGTTCTATGGCGATTTACCACCTGGGTGCAACTTCTTTTAGCCCAGCAATGCTTTACACAGAGTAGAACTTTCCTGTAGTATATCAGTCTGATCCCGCCTATTACGGTCAGTCCAGCTCCGAAATACCAGGCAATTCCTCTCTGAACAAGGAACAAAGCAACCCCAGACGATCGTTTCGGCCTTCATTGGGCCTCGTCAGTGAGGTGTAGCAGTATTCCTCTAAGCATACTGAGCAAGGAGTCCACGTCTGGTTTCCCCTTTTTCCCATAGGGAGACTAAATACACACAGAGAGAAATGCACTCACAGGAACGAACAACCAGCTCAATACCATTGTTAGCCTGTTCTATGGCGATTTACCACCTGGGTGCAGCTTCTTTTAGCCCAGCAATGCTTTACACAGAGTAGAACTTTCCTGTAGTATATCAGCCTGATCCCGCCTATTACGGTCAGTCCAGCTCCGAAATACCAGGCAATTCCTCTCTGAACAAGGAACAAAGCAACCCCAGACGATCGTTTCGGCCTTCATTGGGCCTCGTCAGTGAAGTGTAGCAGTATTCCTCTAAGCATACTGAGCAAGGAGTCCACATCTGGTTTCCCCTTTTTCCCATAGGGAGACTAAATACACACAGAGAGAAATGCACTCACAGGAACGAACAACCAGCTCAATACCATTGTTAGCCTGTTCTATGGCGATTTACCAAACGATCGTCTGGGGTTGTTGCTTCCCTTGTTCAGAGAAGAATTGCCTGGTATTTTGGCGCTGGACTGTCATTGGGCAGGATCAGACTGATATGCTACAGGATATTTTTTCTCTGTGAAGGGGCATAGTGTGCTAAAAGAAATTTGCACCCTGAGTTATAAATTTAAATGAACAGGCATGGAAGTTATTCTAGCTTTTGTTCTATCTCAGGGGTGCTGTTCTCTTTTTTCAAATTTATATATATATTTCTCCTACATTGGTGTGTCCGGTCCACGGCTTCATCCTTACTTGTGGGATATTCTCTTCCCCTACAGGAAATGGCAAAGAGAGCACACAGCAAGAGCTGTCCATATAGTCCCCCCTCTGGCTCCGCCCCCCAGTCATTCTCTTTGCCTGCTCTGAACAAGTAGCATCTCCACGGGGATGGTAAAGAGTATGTGGTGTTAGTTGTAGTTTTATTTCTTCTATCAAGAGTTTGTTATTTTAAAATAGTGCCGGTTTGTACTATTTACTCTACAACAGAAAGTGATGAAGAGTTCTGTTAAAAGAGGAGTATGATTTTAGCAACAGTAACTAAAATCCATTGCTGTTCCCACGCAGGACTGTTGAAACCAGAGAACTTCAGTTGGGGGGAACAGTTTGCAGACTTTTCTGCTCCAGGTATGACTAGTCTCTTTTCTAACAAGACATAGTAATGCTTGAAGACTGTCATTTTCCCTTATGGGATCGGTAAGCCATTTTCTTAGACTCATAACAGAATGAAGGCTTATAAATGGGCTCTATACTGGTTGACACTATTGTGGGCTAAATCGATTGATTTATATATTATTTATATGACTTTTGGAGTGTTTTGTGACTTTGAAACACCTTTGGGAACGTTTTTATTATATATCTAGGGAGAGAGAGAGCGCTGAAACAATTCACCTCAAAGTATACAGGTTGATATCAAAAAATCCCCAGATAAAATTGATGATTGAAATCTATGTAAATAGTCTTCCTGCGCTAAAGGCCAGATTATGTGGACCTAAAGCTAAAACATTTGAGGTGACACTGAATAGATGGAAATGATCACTCAGGACATAAAATATGTTAAATATGAGCTAATATTTATTATTAATAAAAGAGATGATTAAAAAAATTTGATTAAAAATAGAATTTAATTGAATTTTGTATTAAAAAGCTGATATAATAATGTTTTTCAGCAAAAATAACAGAGGCAAAAAAGATGAAAAGAAAAGATATAAGTGAGGTGAGTGTACTGAGCAGAGGATATAGTTAGTATACACAGCACATTTAGTTAGTATGTTAGTATAGTTAGTGAGGTTATTCAAACAACAGATGCGGTTAATATACAGCAAGTGTAATGAGTGCAGTGGATTTGATTGAGGTTAAAGTGTAAACTAAAAATGGGTCAGCTAAAGGTGTATAAGCTCAAGTGGTGTGTGCTAAAAGTGGTGTGTGCTAAAAATGTATTATAAATTAAAATTATGTCAACTAAACAGCTATAAAATAAATATACCTAAATTCATCAAGTGGACAGTTGTGCAAAAAAGCAATGTAAATGAAACTTAGCTAAAAAATAAAGTTAAATATTAAAGTTAAATAGAGCTAGGTTAATAAGGCAAAGTTAGTACAACTAAAACAGCGTAACTAAAATTTGGTATTAAAAATTGCCATTTCAAACACAATTGTGATAGAACTGTAAAATGAAAGTTCTTTTCTGTGCACAGATAAAGAGTGTTGGCATATGCAAAATGTTGGGCAAGTGAAATTTTCAGTGCCGTCTCCTTTTTATGTTAAAAGTACCTTGTAAGATCAGACTCACAGTCTTTTTTGTAATTCAATCCTATGGTAAAATCAAATGAAGTAATCCAAAGTTCAGGTAATACCAGGTTACCTTAAGCTGCTTTTATTCAAGGAAGCATCTGTCAGGTTGTTAATATAGTACCTTGTTTCTTTCCTTGTCCTTTGTGGTAAAGCCAGGTTACCACTATGAATTTCAAGCCGCATACAGGGCTGGTGTGACGTTAATGTGGTGCTTCCGCGTCTGGAAGCAGAGTAGTTCTCGTCTGGTCTTTTTCTTGATGATGGTAGTCTGACGTCACAGACTACGGTGGCTCAAATTGGCCAAAAAGAAGTAACGCGTTTCGGTCGTGGACCTTTCTCAAACTTCTGATTTGCTCCGTGTTCGTCTTGGTCTTTATATAGCAGAGCTTGTAACTTGACGTATGTAAGCACCTCCTTATTTGTTGTCAAAGGGCTAACATCACTATGTAGAAAAGGTACTTTTAACATAAAAAGGAGACGGCACTGAAAATTTCACTTGCCCAACATTTTGCATATGCCAACACTCTTTATCTGTGCACAGAAAAGAACTTTCATTTTACAGTTCTATCACAATTGTGTTTGAAATGGCAATTTTTAATACCAAATTTTAGTTACGCTGTTTTAGTTGTACTAACTTTGCCTTATTAACCTAGCTCTATTTAACTTTAATATTTAACTTTATTTTTTAGCTAAGTTTCATTTACATTGCTTTTTTGCACAACTGTCCACTTGATGAATTTAGGTATATTTATTTTATAGCTGTTTAGTTGACATAATTTTAATTTATAATACATTTTTAGCACACACCACTTTTAGCACACACCACTTGAGCTTATACACCTTTAGCTGACCCATTTTTAGTTTACACTTTAACCTCAATCAAATCCACTGCACTCATTACACTTGCTGTATATTAACCGCATCTGTTGTTTGAATAACCTCACTAACTATACTAACATACTAACTAAATGTGCTGTGTATACTAACTATATCCTCTGCTCAGTACACTCACCTCACTTATATCTTTTCTTTTCATCTTTTTTGCCTCTGTTATTTTTGCTGAAAAACATTATTATATCAGCTTTTTAATACAAAATTCAATTAAATTCTATTTTTAATCAATTTTTTTTAAAAAAATTTAAAAAATTATTTTACTAATAAATTTTCAAAGAAAATATTTTAATCATCTCTTTTATTAATAATAAATATTAGCTCATATTTAACATATTTTATGTCCTGAGTGATCATTTCCATCTATTCAGTGTCACCTCAAATGTTTTAGCTTTAGGTCCACATAATCTGGCCTTTAGCGCAGGAAGACTATTTACATAGATGAACGTTTTTATTATGCCTGGCAGTTGTTTAGACACCTAATCTAGTCAGGAAGGCCCCTTCACTCTGGTATGCAGAGGGAGGAGGCCTCATTTTCGCGCCTCAGTTGCGCAGTTACTTTTGGAAGCAGTGCATGCAGCTTCATGTGAGAGGGTCCTGTGTCCATAAAAACGATTTCAAGAAGGCTTATTTCTGTGGTGAATAACCCCCAAGGAAGGTAAAAGCTGCAGCAAAGGCTGTGGCAGGGACTGTAGTGGGCTTAAACTGGTAAATTGAACAATTAGCTCCGGTTTGCTTATTTAAGGGGTTAGAGACTTGAAATTTGGTGTGCAATACTTTCAAAGCATTAAGACACTAGGGTGCAAATTTTGTAAAGATCGGATATTTTCCTTCATAGTTTTTCAAACATTCAGAAATAAAGTGTGCTCTTTTTATTATTTAAAGAGACAGTAACGGTTTTGTTTAAAAACGGTTTTATTGCATTAATAGCCTGCCAAAGTCTGTCTAACATGTCTATACCTTCAGATAGCATATGTTCTGTGTGTGTGGAGGCCAAGGTGGTTCCCCCTTTAAATGTATGTTCAAATTGTGCCATGGTGTCCAAACAAAGTAAGGACAGTACTGTCACATTTAATAAGGTTGCCCAAGATGATTCTTCAAATGAAGGTATTGGGGATAGTTCATCATCCTCTCCTTCTGTGTCAACACCAGTTTTGCCCGCGAAGGCGACACCTAGTACATCTAGCGCGCCAATGCTTGTTACTATGCAGCAATTAACTGCAGTAATGGATAATTCTATAGCAAATCTTTTATCCAAACTGCCAGCATTTCCCAGAAAGCGTGATTGCTCAGTTTTAAATACAGAGGATGAGCAAGTGGGCGCTGACGATAATTTATCTGTTATACCCTCACACCAGTCTGAATTGGCAGTGAGGGAGGGTCTGTCTGAGGGAGAAATTTCTGATTCAGGAAAAGTTTCTCAGCAGGCAGAACCTGATATCGTGGCATTTAAATTTAAGTTAGAACATCTCCGCTCCCTGCTTAAGGAGGTGCTAACTACTCTTGATGATTGTGACTCTTTGGTGATTCCAGAGAAATTGTGCAAAATGGACAAATTCCTAGAGGTCCCTGTGCACGCTGATGCCTTTCCGATACCCAAGAGGGTGGCGGACATAGTGACCAAGGAGTGGGAGAAGCCAGGTATACCTTTTGTCCCACCTCCTATATTTAAGAAAATGTTCCCCATTGTCGACCCCAGAAGGGACGCATGGCAAACAGTCCCTAAGGTTGAGGGGGCAGTTTCTACGTTGGCCAAGCGCACAACTATTCCCATTGAGGACAGTTGTGCTTTCAAAGATCCTATGGATAAAAAATTTGAAGGATTGCTTAAAAAGATATTTGTTCAGCAAGGTTTCCTTCTCCAACCAATTTCGTGCATTATTCCTGTCACCACGGCGGCATCTTTTTGGTTCGAGGAACTAGAAAATTCGCTCCATAAGGAGACTCCATATGAGGAAGTCATGGACAGAATTCATGCACTAAAGTTGGCTAATTCCTTTATTTTAGATGCCGCTTTTCAATTGGCTAAATTAGCGGCGAAAAATTCTGCAGCCTCTAGAGGGTAATGCTTCCCAGCCTAAACCAGCATGGAAACCAATGCAAGGCTGGAACAAGGGTAAACAGGCCAAGAAGCCTGCTGCTGCTACCAAGACAGCATGAAGGGGTAGCCCCCGGTCCGGGACCGGATCTAGTAGGGGGCAGACTTTCTCTCTTTGCTCAGGCTTGGGCAAGAGATGTTCCGGATCCCTGGGCACTAGAAATAGTCTCTCAGGGGTATCTTCTAGAGTTCAAGGAACTTCCTCCAAGGGGAAGGTTCCACATGTCTCGCTTATCTTCAGACCAGATAAAGAGACAGGCATTCTTACATTGCGTAGGAGACCTATTAAAGATGGGAGTGATACACCCAGTGCCAACAGCGGAACAAGGTCTGGGGTTTTACTCAAACCTGTTCGTAGTTCCCAAAAAAGAGGGAACTTTCAGGCCAATTCTGGATTTAAAAATTCTAAACAAATTCCTCAGAGTTCCATCATTCAAAATGGAAACCATTCGAACGATTTTACCAACAGTCCAGGAGGGTCAATACATGACTACCGTGGACTTAAAGGATGCGTACCTACATATTCCTATCCACAAAGATCATCATCAGTTCCTAAGGTTCGCCTTTCTGGACAAACATTACCAGTTCGTGGCTCTAATCCAAGCGTCGTCCCTTTCCAGATCAAGGGCTCATACAGACATTGTATTAGCTTTTCTCAGGTCTCACGGGTGGAAGGTGAACGTAGAAAAGAGTTCCCTGTCCCCGTCTACAAGGGTTCCCTTTCTGGGAACAATAATAGATTCTGTAGAAATGAAGATTTTTCTGACAGAGGTCAGAAAATTAAAACTTCTAAACGCTTGTCAAGTTCTTCAATCTATTCCTCAGCCTTCCATAGCTCAGTGCATGGAGGTAATAGGACTAATGGTTGCAGCAATGGACGTGGTTCCTTTTGCTCGAATTCATCTAAGACCATTGCAACTGTGCATGCTCAAACAGTGGAATGGGGATTATGCAGACTTGTCTCCCCAGATTCAAGTAGACCAGGTAACCAGAGACTCACTCCGCTGGTGGTTGACTCAGGATCACCTGTCTCAGGGAATGAGTTTCCGCAGACCAGAGTGGGTCATCGTCACGACCGACGCCAGTCTCTTAGGCCGGGGCGCGGTCTGGGACTCCCTGAAAGCTCAGGGTCTATGGTCTCGGGAAGAGTCCCTTCTCCCGATAAACATTTTGGAACTGAGAGCGATATTCAATGCGCTCCTGGCCTGGCCTGGCCTCACCTAGCGAAGGCCAGATTCATAAGATTTCAGTCGGACAACATGACGACTGTAGCGTACATCAATCATCAGGGGGGAACAAAGAGTTCCTTGGCGATGACAGAGGTATCCAAGATCATCAAATGGGCGGAGGATCACTCCTGCCACCTAACTGCAATCCACATCCCATGGGTAGACAACTGGGAGGCGGATTATTTGAGTCGTCAGACTTTCCATCCGGGGGAGTGGGAACTCCACCCGGAGGTCTTTGCCCAGTTAACTCAACTATGGGGCACTCCAGATATGGATCTGATGGCGTCTCGTCAGAACTTCAAAGTTCCTCGATACAGGTCCAGATCCAGGGATCCCAGGGCGACACTGGTGGATGCATTAGTGGCGCCTTGGTCGTTCAATCTAGCTTATGTGTTTCCACCGTTCCCTCTCCTTCCCAGGCTGGTAGCCAGGATCAAACAGGAGAAGGCCTCGGTGATCCTAATAGCTCCTGCGTGGCCACGCAGGACTTGGTATGCAGACCTGGTGAATATGTCATCGGCTCCATCATGGAAGCTACCTTTGAGACAGGATCTTCTAGTACAAGGTCCATTCGAACATCCAAATCTAGTCTCTCTGCAACTGACTGCTTGGAAATTGAACGCTTGATTCTATCTAAGCGTGGGTTTTCAGATTCAGTTATAGATACTCTGGTTCAAGCCAGAAAGCCTGTGACTAGGAAAATTTACCATAAGATATGGCACAAATATATCCGTTGGTGCGAATCCAAGGGTTTTTCTTGGAGTAAAATCAAAATCCCTAGGATTCTTTCCTTTCTCCAAGAGGGTTTGGAGAAAGGTCTGTCAGCTAGTTCTCTAAAGGGACAGATATCTGCTCTGTCTGTCTTGTTGCACAAATGTCTGGCAGCCGTGCCAGATGTACAAGCGTTTGTACAGGCGTTAGTCAGAATTAAGCCTGTTTACAGACCTAGGACTCCTCCATGGAGTCTAAACTTAGTTCTTTCAGTTCTTCAAGGGGTTCCGTTTGAACCTTTGCATTCCATAGATATTAAGTTACTATCTTGGAAAGTTCTGTTTTTAGTTGCTATTTCTTCTGCTAGAAGAGTTTCTGAATTATCTGCTTTGCAGTGTACTTCTCCCTATCTGGTATTTCATGCAGATAAGGTAGTTTTACGTACCAAACCTGGTTTTCTTCCAAAAGTAGTTTCCAACAGGAATATTAACCAGGAAATAGTTGTTCCTTCCCTATGTCCGAATCCAGTTTCAAAGAAGGAACGTTTGTTACACAACCTAGATGTGGTCCGTGCTTTAAAATTCTATTTAGAAGCAACAAAGGATTTCAGACAAACATCATCTTTGTTTGTCGTTTATTCTGGTAAGAGGAGAGGGCAGAAAGCTACTGCTACCTCTCTCTTTCTTTTTGGCTGAAAAGCATCATCCGATTGGCTTATGAGACTGCCGGACGACAGCCTCCTGAACGAATTACAGGTCACTCCACTAGAGCTGTGGCTTCCACATGGGCCTTCAAGAACGAGGCTTCTGTTGATCAGATCTGTAAGGCAGCGACTTGGTCTTCTCTGCATACTTTTGCCAAATTTTACAAATTCGATACTTATGCTTCTTCGGAGGCTGTTTTTGGGAGAAAGGTTTTGCAAGCCGTGGTGCCTTCCGTTTAGGTAACCTGACTTGCTCCCTCCCTTCATCCATGTCCTTAAGCTTTGGTATTGGTTCCCACAAGTAAGGATGAAGCCGTGGACCGGACACACCTGCCCTGGCTTTTAGTCAGGTTTGAAATTTTTTTATTCCATACACTACAGTCACCACGGCACCCTATAGTTTCTCCTTTTTCTCCTAACCGTCGGTCGAATGACTGGGGGGCGGAGCCAGAGGGGGGACTATATGGACAGCTCTTGCTGTGTGCTCTCTTTGCCATTTCCTGTAGGGGAAGAGAATATCCCACAAGTAAGGATGAAGCCGTGGACCGGACACACCGTAGGAGAAAGAAATTTATCAGGTAAACATAAATTCTGTTATATATATATATATATACACACACAAATGCTTTCATACCTCTAGCAGCGTTTTGTAGCTTTGTTAGACAATGTCGCAAAACACTGATGCCATTGAGTACTAAGAGTACTCTTATGAGCCTACCTAGTTTTACTCTAAAATAAAAGATACTAAGAGAACAAAGCAAATTTGATAACAGAAGTAACATTGTTTAAAATCGCATGCTCCATCTCTGGTTTTCAAACCAGTCCTCAGGCCTCCCTAACAGGCCACAATTTGAGGAAATCTGAACTTGAGCACAGGTGAAATTATTAGCTGATTAGTAAACGTGGTGATTTTTACCTGCTCTCACCCAAGCTAATCCTGAAAGCCTGGCCTGTTGGGGAGGCCTGATGACAGGTTTGAAAACCAGTGCTCTATCTGAATCATGAAAGTTTAAGTTTGACTGTTCCTTTAAGTGACTTCAACTTGCATCATTACCTTTATAGCCTTTGTTGAAAATCCTACCTTGATTGTCTCATAAGCAGCAATGTACAACGTGAAGCTATCTGGTGATTGGTGACTACACACATATGCCTGCTGTTATTGGCTCACTATCACCTAGATTACGAGTCTTGCGTTAGCCTTAAAAAGCAGCGTTGAGAGGTCCCAACGCTGCTTTTTAACGCCCACTGGTATTACGAGTCTGGCAGGTACAGGTGTACCACTCACTTTTTTTCCTCGACTCGAGCATAACGCAAATCCCCTTACGTCAATTGCATATCCTATCTTTTTAATGGGATTTTCCCAACGCCGGTATTACGAGTCTTGGAAAAAGTGAGAGGTACAGCCTTTCCTGTCAAGACTCCTACCGCATTTAAAAGTTAGTAGTTAAGAGTTTTATGGGCTAACGCCGGAACATAAAACTCTTAACTAAAGTGCTAAAAAGTACACTAACACCCATAAACTACCTATTAACCCCTAAACCGAGGCCCCCTCGCACATCGCAAACACTTAAATACATTTTTTAACCCCTAATCTGCTGACCGGACATCGCTGCCACTGTAATAAATATATTAACCCCTAAACCACCGCACTCCCGCCTCGCAAACTCTAGTTACATTTTATTAACCCCTAATCTGCCGTCCCTAACATCGCCGACACCTACCTACATTTATTAACCCCTAATCTGCCGCCCACGTCGCCACCACTATATTAAATGTATTAACCCCTAAATCTAAGTCTAACCCTAAACCTAACCCCCCCTAACTTAAATATAATTTAAATAAATTGAAATAAAATAACTACAATTAACTAAATTAGTCCTATTTAAAACTAAATACTTACCTATAAAATAAACCCTAAGATAGCTACAATATAACTAATAATTACTTTGCAGCTATTTTAGGATTTATTTTTATTTTACAGGCAAGTTTGTATTTATTTTAACTAGGTAGAATAGTTATTAAATAGTTATTAACTATTTAATAACTACTTAGCTAAAATAAGTACAAATTTACCTGTAAAATAAACCCTAACCTAAGTTACAATTACACCTAACACTACACTATAAATAAATTAATTTTAAACTAATTACACCTACTCTAATCTCCCTAATAAATTAAAAAAGCCCCTCAAAATAAAAAAAAACCCTACCCTATACTAAATTACAGATAACCCTTAAAAGGGCCTTTTGCGGGGCATTGCCTCAAAATATTCCAGCTCTTTTACCTGTAAAAAAATTACAATACCCCCCCAACATTACAACCGACCACCCACACACCCAACCCTACTCTAAAACCCACCCAATCCCCCTTAATAAAACCTAACACTAGCCCCTTGAAGATCACCCTACCTTGAGACGTCTTCACCCAACCGGGCAGAAGTGGACCTCCAGACGGCCCGAAGTCTTCATCCGATCCATCCAGAAGTCTTCATCCAGGGGGCATCTTCTATCTTCATCCATCCGGAGCGGAGCGGGTCCATCTTCAAGCCAGCCGACGCGGAGCATCCTCTTCCAACGACATCCAATTGAAGAATGAAGGTTCCTTTTAAATGACGTCATCCAAGATGGCGTCCCTTGAATTCCGATTGGCTGATAGGATTCTATCAGCCAATCAGAATTAAGGTAGGAAAAATCCTATTGGCTGATGCAATCAGCCAATAGGATTGAGCTCACATTCTATTGGCTGATTGGAACAGCCAATAGAATGCGAGCTCAATCCTATTGGCTGATTGCATAAGCCAATAGGATTTTTCCTACCTTAATTCCGATTGGCTGATCGAATCCGATCAGCCAATCGGAATTCAAGGGACGCCATCTTGGGTGACGTCATTTAAAGGAACCTTCATTCTTCAGTTGGATGTCGTTGGAAGAGGATGCTCCGCGTCGGCTGGCTTGAAGATGGACCCACTCCGCTCCGGATGGATAGAAGATGCCGCCTGGATGAAGACTTCTGCCCGTCTGGAGGTCCTCTTCTGCCTGGATCGGATGAAGACTTCTGGCCGTCTGGAGGTCCACTTTTGCCCGGTTGGGTGAAGATGTCTCAAGGTAGGGTGATCTTCATGGGGTTAGTGTTAGGTTTTATTAAGGGGGGATTGGGTGGGTTTTAGAGTAGGGTTGGGTGTGTGGGTGGTGGGTTGTAATGTTGGGGGGGTATTGTAATTTTTTTTACAGGTAAAAGAGCTGATTACTTTGGGGCAATGCCCCGCAAAAGGCCCTTTTAAGGGTTATTTGTAATTTAGTATAGGGTAGGGCTTTTTTTTATTTTGGAGGGCTTTTTTATTTTATTAGGGGGATTAGAGTAGGTGTAATTAGTTTAAAATTCGCCCATAGCGATTACTTTGCAGGACATGCTGCAATCATGAATAATACCCTGTTAGAGGTATTATCCAGATTGCCTGAATTGAGAGGCAAGCGCGATAGCTCTGGGGTTAGACGAGATACAGAGCGCGTAGATGCTGTAAGAGCCATGTCTGATACTGCGTCACAATATGCAGAACCTGAGGACGGAGAGCTTCAGTCTGTGGGTGACGTCTCTGAATCGAGGAGACCTGATTCAGAGATTTCTAATTTTAAATTTAAGCTTGAGAACCTCTGTGTATTGCTTGGGGGGGTATTAGCTGCTCTGAATGACTGTGACACAATTGCAGTGCCAGAGAAATTGTGTAGGCTGGATAAATACTATGCAGTGCCGGTGAGTACTGATGTTTTTCCAATACCTAAAAGGCTTACAGAAATTATTAGTAAGGAGTGGGATAGGCCCGGTGTACCCTTTTCCCCACCTCCTATATTTAGAAAAATGTTTCCAATAGATGCCACTACACAGGACTTATGGCAGACTGTCCCTAAGGTGGAGGGAGCAGTTTCTACTTTAGCAAAGCGTACCACTATCCCGGTTGAGGACAGTTGTGCTTTTTCAGATCCAATGGATAAATTAGAGGGTTACCTTAAGAAAATGTTTATTCAACAAGGTTTTATTTTACAGCCCCTTGCATGCATTGCGCCTGTCACTGCCGCGGCAGCATTCTGGTTTGAGGCCCTGGAAGAGGCCATCCATAAAGCTCCATTGACTGAAATTGTTGACAAGCTTAGAACTCTTAAGCTAGCTAACTCATTTGTTTCTGATGCCATTGTTCATTTGACTAAACTAACGGCTAAGAATTCCAGATTCGCCATCCAGGCACGTAGGGCGCTATGGCTCAAATCCTGGTCAGCTGATGTGACTTCAAAGTCTAAATTACTCAACATTCCTTTCAAGGGGCAGACCTTATTCGGGCCTGGTTTGAAAGAAATTATTGCTGACATTACTGGAGGTAAGGGTCATACCCTTCCTCAGGACAGGGCCAAATCAAAGGCCAAACAGTCTAATTTACGTGCCTTTCGAAATTTCAAGGCAGGTGCAGCATCAACTTCCTCTGCTTCAAAACAAGAGGGAACTTTTGCTCAATCCAAGCAGGCCTGGAAACCTAACCAGTCCTGGAGCAAGGGCAAGCAGGCCAGAAAGCCTGCTGCTTCCTCTAAGACAGCATGAAGGAGCGGCCCCCTATCCGACAACGGATCTAGTAGGGGGCAGACTCTCTCTCTTCACCCAGGCGTGGGCAAGAGATGTTCAGGATCCCTGGGCGTTAAAGATCATATGTCAGGGATATCTTCTGGACTTCAAAGCATCTCCTCCACAAGGGAGATTTCACCTTTCAAGATTATCTGCAAACCAGATAAAGAAAGAGGCATTCCTAAGCTGCGTACAAGATCTCCTTGTAATGGGAGTGATCCATCCAGTTCCGCGGACGGAACAAGGACAGGGGTTTTATTCAAATCTGTTTGTGGTTCCCAAAAAAGAGGGAACCTTCAGACCAATTTTGGATTTAAAGATCCTAAACAAATTCCTCAGAGTTCCGTCATTCAAGATGGAAACTATTCGAACCATTTTACCCATGATCAAAGAGGGTCAGTACATGACCACAGTGGACTTAAAGGATGCCTACCTTCACATTCCGATTCACAAGAATCATCATCCGTTCCTGAGGTTTGCCTTTCTAGACAGGCATTACCAATTTGTAGCTCTTCCATTCGGGTTGGCTACAGCCCCAAGAATTTTTACAAAGGTTCTGGGCTCACTTCTGGCGGTCCTAAGACCGCGAGGCATAGCGGTGGCTCCTTACCTGGATGATATCCTGATACAGGCGTCAAGCTTTCAAATTGCCAAATCTCATACAGAGATAGTTCTGGCATTCCTGAGGTTGCATGGGTGGAAAGTGAATGAAGAAAAGAGTTCTCTATCTCCTCTCACGAGGGTTTCCTTCCTAGGGACTCTAATATATTCTGTAGAAATGAAAATTTACCTGACGGAGTCCAGGTTATCAAAACTTCTAAATGCTTGCCGTGTTCTTTACTCCATTCCGCGCCCCACGGTGGCTCAGTGCATGGAAGTAATTGGCTTAATGGTAGCGGCGATGGACATAGTGCCATTCGCGCGCCTGCATCTCAGACCGCTGCATTTATGCATGCTCAGTCAGTGGAATGGGGATTACACAGATTTGTCCCCTCTACTAAATCTGGATCAGGAAACCAGAGATTCTCTTCTCTGGTGGTTATCTCGGGCCCATCTGTCCAAGGGTATGACCTTTCGCAGACCAGATTGGACAATTGTAACAACAGATGCCAGCCTTCTAGGTTGGGGTGCAGTCTGGAACTCCCTGAAGGCTCAGGGTTCATGGACTCAGGAGGAGAAACTCCTCCCAATAAATATTCTGGAGTTAAGAGCAATATTCAATGCTCTTCTGGCTTGGCCTCAGCTAGCAACACTGAGGTTCATCAGATTTCAGTCGGACAACATCACGACTGTGGCTTACATCAACCATCAAGGGGGAACCAGGAGTTCCCTAGCGATGTCAGAAGTCTCCAAGATAATTCGCTGGGCAGAGACTCACTCTTGCCACCTGTCAGCGATCCATATCCCAGGTGTAGAGAACTGGGAGGCGGATTTTCTAAGTCGTCAGACTTTTCATCCGGGGGAATGGGAACTCCATCCGGAGGTGTTTGCTCAATTGGTTCTCCGTTGGGGCAAACCAGAATTGGATCTCATGGCGTCTCGCCAGAATGCCAAGCTTCCTTGTTACGGATCCAGGTCCAGGGACCCAGAAGCGGCACTGATAGATGCTCTAGCAGCGCCTTGGTTCTTCAACCTGGCTTATGTGTTTCCACCGTTTCCTCTGCTCCCTCGTCTGATTGCCAAAATCAAACAGGAAAGAGCATCGGTGATATTGATAGCGTCTGCGTGGCCACGCAGCACCTGGTATGCAGGCCTAGTGGACATGTCATCTGCCTCTGAGACAAGACCTTCTAATACAAGGTCCTTTCAATCATCCGAATATACTTTCTCTGAGACTGACTGCATGGAGATTGAACGCTTGATCCTATCAAAGCGTGGCTTCTCCGAGTCAGTAATAATACCTTAATACAGGCACGAAAGCCTGTCACCAGGAAAATTTACCACAAGATATGGCGTAAATATCTTCATTGGTGTGAATCCAAGAATTACTCATGGAGTAGGGTTAGGATTCCTAGGATATTGTCCTTCCTCCAAGAGGGTTTGGACAAAGGATTATCAGCTAGTTCTTTAAAGGGACAGATTTCTGCTCTGTCTATTCTTTTACACAAGCGTCTGGCAGAAGTTCCATACGTTCAGGCATTTTGTCAGGCTTTAGTTAGATTTAAGCCTGTGTTTAAACCTGTTGCTCCTCCATGGAGCTTAAACTTGGTTCTTAAAGTTCTTCAAGGGGTTCCGTTTGAACCCCTTCATTCTATTGATATCAAACTTCTTTCATGGAAAGTTCTTTTTCTGATGGCTATTTCCTCGGCTCGAAGAGTCTCGGAGTTATCTGCCTTACATTGTGATTCTCCTTATCTGATCTTTCATTCAGATAAAGTTGTTCTGCGTACAAAACCTGGGTTTTTACCTAAGGTGGTTTCTAACAAGAATATCAATCAAGAGATTGTTGTTCCATCATTATGTCCTAATCCTTCTTCAAAGAAGGAACGTCTTTTGCATAATCTAGACGTAGTCCGTGCCTTGAAGTTTTACTTACAGGCTACTAAAGATTTTCGCCAAACATCTAACCTGTTTGTTGTTTACTCTGGACAGAGGAGAGGTCAGAAGGCCTCGGCAACCTCTCTTTCTTTTTGGCTTCGGAGTATAATCCGTTTAGCCTATGAGACTGCTGGACAGCAGCCTCCTGAAAGGATTACAGCTCATTCTACTAGAGCTGTGGCTTCCACCTGGGCCTTTAAAAATGAGGCCTCTGTTGAACAGATTTGCAAGGCTGCAACTTGGTCTTCCCTTCATACTTTTTCCAAATTTTACAAATTTGATACTTTTGCTTCTTCGGAGGCTGTTTTTGGGAGAAAGGTTCTACAGGCAGTGGTTCCTTCCGTTTAAGTACCTGCCTTGTCCCTCCCATCATCCGTGTACTTTAGCTTTGGTATTGGTATCCCACAAGTAATGGATGATCCGTGGACTGGATACACTTAACAAGAGAAAACATAATTTATGCTTACCTGATAAATTTATTTCTCTTGTAGTGTATCCAGTCCACGGCCCGCCCTGTCCTTTTCAGGCAGGTCTAAATTTTAATTAAACTACAGTCACCACTGCACCCTATGGTTTCTCCTTTCTCGGCTTGTTTCGGTCGAATGACTGGATATGGCAGTGAGGGGAGGAGCTATATAGCAGCTCTGCTGTGGGTGATCCTCTTGCAACTTCCTGTTGGGAAGGAGAATATCCCACAAGTAATGGATGATCCGTGGACTGGATACACTACAAGAGAAATAAATTTATCAGGTAAGCATAAATTATGTTTTTACAGGTAAATTTGTACTTATTTTAGCTAGGTAGTTATTAAATAGTTAATAACTATTTAATAACTATTCTACCTAGTTAAAATAAATACAAACTTGCCTGTAAAATAAAAATAAATCTTAAAATAGCTACAATGTAATTATTAGTTATATTGTAGCTATCTTAGGGTGTATTTTATAGGTAAGTATTTAGTTTTAAATAGGACTAATTTAGTTAATGATAGGAATTTTATTTCGATTTATTTAAATTATATTTAAGTTGGGGGGTTAGGTTTAGGGTTAGACTTAGATTTAGGGGTTAATAACTTTATTATAGTGGCGGCGACGTTGGGGGTGGCGGATTAGGGGTTAATAATTGTAGGTAGGTTGCAACGACATTGGGGGCGGCAGAGTAGGGGTTAATAACTGTAATGTAGGTGTCGGCGATGTTGGGAGCAGCAGATTAGGGGTTCATAAGTATAATGTAGGTGGCGGCGGTGTCCGGAGCAGCAGATTAGGGGTTAATAATATAATGCAGGTGGCGGCGGTATCGGGGGCGGCAGATTAGGGGTTAATAAGTGTAAGATTAGGGGTGTTTAGACTCTGGGTTCATGTTAGGGTTTTAGGTGTAGACATAAATGTATTTTCCCCATAGGAATCAATGGGGCTGCGTTAGGAGCTTTATGCTGCTTTTTTGCAGGTGTTAGGTTTTTTTTCTGCCGAAACTGCCCCATTGATTCCTATGGGGAAAATCGTGCACGAGCATGTTTAGCTAGCTCACCGCTACCGTAAGCAGCGCTGGTATTGAGGTGAGATGTGGAGCTAAATTCTGCTCTACACTCACTTTTTTGCGGATAACGCCGGGTTTAAAAAAAAACTGTAATACCAGCGTTGTTTGTAGGTGAGCGGTGAGCATAAACTAAGCGTTAGCACCGCACAGCCTTACCGACAAAACTCGTAATCTAGCTGTATGTGTGTTCAGCTAGGTCTTAGTACTGCTTTGATGCTCTGGAGTTGACAAACTATTTATTTATGATAACTTTATGCAACACATCTGACAGATTCATCTGGAATGATTAACAGTGGATGCTTTTTTCTTCTTGCAAACAGGGCGGCCATGTTTCCTGCCTTATTACTAAATGTGGGCCAAAGAGTTTGCTGTTTCAAAATGAACACATAGTGGTCGATTTATTAAGCAGGGGATGCTGCATCGATGCCCCTTTGATTCAGGTCCACCTGAAAAGAAGTTAAGAAGCCAATCATGTCCGCTGGACCATTAATAAATCTACCCCATATTCTTTCCTAGCTTCTACAAAGTTATGTATTTTAGATCAACCTTGCAATATATCATGCAATCTGTGTTAGATGGATATAGATTTTTTTTTTTTGTAATGAAACAAAATCTATATAAACCAGGGTTATAATATTGACATTTCAAATGATTTATTAATTTTTTTTTGTAAAGGTTAGCACACTTGAGCATTTTACTAAATGTACACTGCACACCATCACCATCAACTATGTTGATCAGTCCATGTGGGGTTTAATATATAAAGAAAAGAAGCAGCAAAGTTTTTCAGGAGCACCCCTTGCTTTATGTACGAATTCTGACCATGGTGATTAGGAGTTTGAGGCCTAGGATAGAACTTGCGGCTCAGTACAACACTCCTATAAAACTGTATTGTTTGTGGGAACCTTGTGCTTTGTAATATATGTTCTGTAGTTTGTTAAGTTTGTAGCATATGTTCTTACTGTTCTTATTAGCTCTTTTGCATGAAACCCAGACATATTTTGCTCCTTTGCATAGCATTTATAAAGTATAATAAACCGTCCGATACCTTCTGGATTGAATATACAGTTCCTATCATGGCTGTCTACTTAGGTAGGACTGCTGGAGCTCACACAAGTTCTGAGCTGCACATATTGACGTGCTGCTTGTTTCAATGTGAAGGAAGCGGGTTTGCACGTGCAATATATGCAGTGAAACACTTCTGTGTTTAAACTATAAAAGAACATAGTGCCTGCTATTTATAAGGAAACAAAAACTAGTTACCTGTTTTAGTGGCTGGAACCAGTATCGCAGAGATCAGGAAGTTCATTATAGAAGATAGTTTAGTAGAACAGGCCAGGAGTCAAAGCCAGAAGTTCAGTCCAACAACAGGCATCGGAGTAGAAGGGCAAAACAAGCACATAGATCCAGGTACTATTCCAAGGATCAGAAGCCAAAAAGTAATCAAGTATCTCAGCAGTAGAATTAAACAGATAGTGTAGTTTAGAAACTTTGCAGGGGTTGTTAACAGGGAGACAGGCCAGGAACATAAGCTCTTTGGACATCATATAATAACCAAACACTGAATGGGAGTCCAAGATGGCCTTTTAACATCTTCCATTCAGGCTTGGCTCCAAAAGCAAGGACATTACAATTCCAAGCGTGCCAAGCCACCAGCACTTCTTTACACACAGTGTGGCCCTGACCCTGCTGCAGCAGGCACCTAGTAAGGACAGCATGGCTCTGGCTGCACTGTCGGCAGGGCCGCCATCAGGGGGTGACAGGGGTGACTCCTGTCAGGGGCCCAATGGGCTAGGGGGGCCCCATGAGGCAAGAACTAAAAAAAAAAAAGATTTGGCAGCCACCAGTGGGTACTACAGCAGAGTGCTAATTGAGCATGGGAAATGTTACTACAAGGAGTAAAGTATTAGCATGTGAGAGGATTTCTGAGTATGCACTAAACCACTATGCACAGTGTGAGACAGACTTGGCACTTTGTTTGTACAGTGTGTGCCTGAGTCAGACGGCAGATCACTTTCATTTGCAGAGGAGGTAGGACTTACTTAGCAAATGTTTTTTATTTCTTTGTGCAATTTAAGATTGTAACTTCAGTGTGGTAGTAGTTGTATGGTGGGGCCAGGGGTCCATAAAAACACATTTTTTTTTAGCAGCAGTGTATTTATGATTATTTGACAATGCTGTACAAATTCTATATTTAAAACCATGCAGAAATGTTTCCCCCTCAATACACAAATTATATATATTACATTCCAGTTTACTGCCCCTTTATGCAAGGACTTTCCAGATACAAGGAGGCATTTTATCTAAGATTTTTACATCTGCATAACATGTTATACTCTCAGACTAAGATTGCTCAGTGTTGGAAATGAGACAGGTTAACTTAAAACTGTTCAGTTTACTCTACAGCTGACTTAATTTTTAAATGCATACCAACAAGCTTGAATCCTGCATTTAACCAGATCTAATGGTATGAGTACCACAGCTTATGGTTCCACCAAGACCATATAGAGTACAGCATTTTCAAAATCCACAAGTACAGCTGACAGATAGGAACATTTGTACACTATATTTGAAGTGGTGCTCTTGGTTGGGGAAAATGGGGAAAATATCAAGCAAACATATGTCAACCTTTTAAAAGTACTTTTCTTCATCTAGCCATCTACCCAAATCATTAATGTATAATTTTGAATTCACAGAATTATTTTTGTTTGCACATTTACAAATATGATTCTTTAAAAAGTGATCTCTTAATTTCTGCATTTTTTTTTATCATGCATGTCACACACTGTTGATTTAGGGGATGCAAGGTGCATAAATGTTTCCTCCTGTGATTGTTCCTGTGGGTGTCTGCGTTTATGTCTTTGTGCTTTGGTTTGTGTCTCTATGAGTGTGTATGTATTTTTTTCTGTTGGTATCTCTGTGAGGGTGGGTGTGTATGTCTTTGCATTTTCTGTGGATGTCTGTGAGGGTGTGTGCATATGTCTTTGAGCTTTTTCTATGGGTGTCTCTGTGAGGGTGGGCGTGTGTCTTTGTGTATTTTCTCTGGATGCCTCTGTGAGGGTGGGTGTGTATGTATGTCTATGCTTTCTGTGGATGTCTCTGTGAGGGTGTGTATTTTCTGTGGGTGTCTCTGTGAGGGTGTGTGTATGTCTTTGTGTGTTTTCTGTGGATGTCTCAGTGAGGGTGTATATGTATGTCATTCTGTGTTTTCTGTGGGTGTCTTTGTGTGTGTGTGTATGTCTTTGTGTGTTTTCTGAGGCTGTCTCTGTTGGTGTTTCCTTGGGTGTATGTGCAAGTTTGAGTTTGCGTGTGTGTGTGTCCATTGTCTGTTCCTTTTTAGGACATTTTGACCTTACTACTGATTATTCACATCTTTCTACAGACTTTGAGACTAATGAGACCTTTCCGGAAGTCACCAATCTACCATTTAACCTTTAAATGATTGTTTAGGCAGTTCAGGGCCCTTCCTTTCAGCCACTGCATGCTGTTGTCATCATTTAGTTGGCATCTTCCTTTACAAAAAGATAATAAGAACTCCATATTTTGTTTTATAAATCTCCTTTTTTTTTTTTTTACAAAACTGTAGTTTACCTCATTACTTGTCAGGTCAATGTAAACAAGTACTGAGTGTCTGTTTGGGTGTCTGTTTCTCAGTTTCTTTGCGTGTTTGCTAGAGTGTCTATATGTGAATCCTTATGTGTGAGTGTGTGTGTGTGTTTCAGTGTATGTTACTACCTTTACAACATTTCCAATTTTAAATAGACACTTAAGAATAAAGTGCATATACGTTTTAGTCACTTGGTCAAAAATTGCACCTGTCAAAGGAGGGGGGGGGGCCTGATCAATGGTTAAGTCAGGGGCCCCAAAATTTCTAGTGGCGGCCCTGACTGTCGGGTAAGATCTTACACTATTGCACATACATAAGCCATAGTGACACACAGCGTTAGCATTCAGGAGCATGCACATAATGCATTAGCATACTTTCAGTTGAATTAGAATATGCACTCTGATTAGCCTCATATACTTCAGGGTTTTTTTTGTAGACTGTTGCAACTTCTCAGTCACTTGAATTATGATCAAGTATCAGCTAAAAATAAAATATATATGCAAGATAAAGTAAGTGTTTTTACTTGTGCAATGTTACATACTCCAGACCAATAGGATTTAGTGGTCATGTTGCGTGGTCAATGTTGAATGTCCCTTTAAAAAGATATGTGTGGGCTTCTACTACAAATTGCAATTTCTTTTAAATATTGTCTTTCTCCTGTTAAGTGTAGTCAGTCCACGGGTCATCATTACTTATGGGATATTAACTCCTCCCCAACAGGAAGTGCAAGAGGATCACCCAAGCAGAGCTGCTATATAGCTCCTCCCCTCTACGTCACACCCAGTCATTCTCTTGCACCCAACTAATAGATAGGATGTGTGAGAGGACTGTGGTGATTTAACTTAGTTTTTTATATCTTCAATCAAAAGTTTGTTATTTTAAACGACACCGGAGTGTGTTGTTTCCTTCTCAGGCAGAATTTGAAGAAGAATCTACCTGAGTTTTTGTATATGATCTTAGCGGACGTAACTAAGATCCGTTTGCTGTTCTCGGCCATTCTGAGGAGTAAGGTAACTTCAGATCAGGGGACAGCGGGCAGGTTCACCTGCAAAGAGGTATGTTGCAGTATATTATTTTCTAAGGAATGGAATTGACTTTGAAAATACTGCTAATACCGATATAATGTAAGTACAGCCTTAAATGCAGTAGTAGCAACTGGTATCAGGCTGACATGTATATATGTTAACACTTAAGTATTTCTGGGGAATGGCACTTCACTGGGAAAATACTGTATGCATATATCTTTTAGCCTAACTTGCAGTGGGAGCAACTAGCAACAGGCTTTTTAAAGACATTTCATATATATTGATTTTAAACGTTTGCTGGCATGTTAAATCGTTTAATTCTCTGAGGTACTTGGTGAAAATTGCTTTGGGCTTTATTTTCCACATGGCGGTCGTTGTTTTAAATTAATTAAAACATAAAACAGTTTACTGAGCTCCCCTCACTGTTGTAGTGTGAGTGGGAGGGGCCTATTTTGGCACTTTTACTACGCATCAGAAATTCAGTCACAGTCTGTCTTTTTCTCCCTGCATGATCCAGGACGTCTCCACAGAGCTCAGGGGTCTTCAAAACTAGTTTTAAGGGAGGTAATCACTCACAGCAGACCTGTGAGACTGTGCTTGACTGTGATAAAAACGTTTATATTGTCAATTGTTATACGTTTTTTTCTGATATTAAGGGTTAATCATCCATTGCTAATGTGTGCAATCCTTTGCTAATTTTCATATATATAACTAATCCGGTTCATTGTTATTCAACTGTGATACTTTTTTGTGTGCTTCTTAAAGGCACAGTAACTTTTTTACATATTGCTTGTAAATTTAGTTGAAAAGTATTTCCAAGCTTGCTAGTCTAATTGCTAGTTTGTTTAAACATGTCTGACTCAGAGGAAACTCTCTGTGCAATATGTTCAAAAGCCGAGGTGGAGCCCAATAGAAATTTATGTACTAATTGCATTGATGCTACTTTAAATAAAAGTCAATCTGTACATGTTAAGCAACATTCACCAGACAACGAGGGGGAAGTTATGCCGACTAACTTGCCTCACGTGTCAGTACCTGCATCTCCCGCGCAGGAGGTGCGTGATATTGTAACGCCAAGTACATCAGGGCGGCCATTACAAATCACTTTACAAGACATGGCTAACATTATGACTGAAGTTTTGTCTAAATTGCCAGAACTTAGAGGTAAACGAGATCACTCTGGGATGAGAACAGAGTATACTGATAATGCTAGGGCCATGTCTGATACTGCGTCACAATATGCTGAGCATGAGGACGGAGAGCTTCATTCTGCGGGTGACGGATCTGATCCAAATAAATTGGATTCAGACATTTCAAATTTTAAGTTTAAGCTGGAAAACCTCCGTGTGTTACTAGGGGAGGTGTTAGCAGCTCTGAATGATTGTAACACAGTTGCAATCCCAGAGAAAATGTGTAGGTTGGATAAATATTTTGCGGTACCGACGAGTACTGACGTTTTTCCTATACCTAAGAGACTTACTGAAATTATTACTAAGGAGTGGGACAGACCCGGTGTGCCTTTCTCACCCCCTTCTATATTCAGAAAAATGTTTCCAATAGACGCCACCACACGGGACTTATGGCAAACGGTCCCTAAGGTGGAGGGAGCAGTTTCTACTTTAGCTAAGCGTACCACTATCCCGGTGGAGGATAGCTGTGCTTTTTCTGATCCAATGGATAAAAAGTTAGAGGGTTACCTTAAGAAAATGTTTGTTCAACAAGGTTTTATATTACAACCCCTTGCATGCATTGCGCCTGTCACGGCTGCGGCTGCATTTTGGTTTGAGTCTCTGGAAGACACCCTTGACTCAGCGACATTAGATGAGATTTCACTTAAGCTTAAAACCCTTAAGCTAGCTAATTCATTTATTTCCGATGCCGTAGTACACTTAACTAAACTCACGGCTAAGAATTCCGGATTCGCCATTCAGGCACGCAGAGCGCTGTGGCTAAAATCCTGGTCAGCTGATGTAACTTCTAAATCGAAATTACTTAACATACCTTTCAAGGGGCAGACTTTATTCGGGCCCGGTTTGAAAGAAATTATCGCTGATATTACGGGAGGTAAAGGCCATGCCCTGCCTCAGGAGAGAGCCAAACCTAGGGCTAGACAGTCTAATTTTCGTGCCTTTCGTAACTTCAAGGCAGGAGCAGCATCAACTTCCTCTGCTCCAAAACAGGAAGGAGCTGTTGCTCGCTACAGACAAGGCTGGAAACCTAACCAGACCTGGAACAAGGGCAAGCAGGCCAGAAAACCTGCTGCTGCCCCTAAGACAGCATGAAGGGAGGGCCCCCGATCCGGTAACGGATCTAGTGGGGGGCAGACTCTCTCTCTTCGCCCAGGCTTGGGCAAGAGATGTCCAGGATCCCTGGGCGTTGGAGATCATATCTCAGGGATATCTTCTGGACTTCAAAGCTTCTCCTCCACAAGGGAGATTTCACCTTTCAAGGTTGTCAACAAACCAGATAAAGAAAGAGGCGTTTCTACGCTGTGTACAAGACCTTTTACTAATGGGAGTGATCCACCCTGTTCCGCGGTCGGAACACGGACAAGGGTTTTACTCAAATCTGTTTGTGGTTCCCAAAAAAGAGGGAACCTTCAGACCAATATTGGATTTAAAGATCCTAAACAAATTCCTAAGAGTTCCATCATTCAAGATGAAAACTATTCGGACAATCTTACCCATGATCCAAAGAGGTCAGTACATGACCACAGTGGATTTAAAGGATGCTTACCTTCACATACCGATTCACAGAGAACATTACCGGTATCTAAGGTTTGCCTTCCTAGACAGGCATTACCAGTTTGTAGCTCTTCCCTTCGGGTTGGCTACGGCTCCAAGAATCTTTACAAAGGTTCTGGGCTCTCTTCTGGCGGTACTAAGACCGCGAGGAATTTCGGTAGCTCCGTACCTAGACGACATTCTGATTCAAGCGTCAAGCTTTCAAACTGCCAAGTCTCATACAGAGTTAGTACTGGCTTTTCTAAGGTCGCATGGGTGGAAAGTGAACGAGGAGAAGAGTTCTCTCTTACCACTCACAAGGGGACTCTTATAGATTCTGTAGAAATGAAAATTTACCTGACAGAGGACAGGTTAACAAAGCTTCTAAATGCTTGCCGTGTCCTTCATTCCATTCAACACCCGTCAGTGGCTCAATGCATGGAGGTAATCGGCTTAATGGTAGCGGCAATGGACATAGTTCCTTTTGCACGCCTGCACCTCAGACCGCTGCAATTGTGCATGCTAAGTCAGTGGAATGGGGATTACTCAGATTTGTCCCCTACGCTGAATCTGGATCAGGAGATCAGAGATTCTCTTCTATGGTGGCTTTCTCGGCCGCATCTGTCCAGGGGGATGCCGTTCAGCAGACCAGTCTGGACAATTGTAACTACAGACGCCAGCCTTCTAGGTTGGGGCGCTGTCTGGAATTCCCTGAAGGCTCAGGGATCATGGACTCAAGAGGAGAGTCTCCTTCCAATAAACATTCTGGAATTGAGAGCAGTTCTCAATGCCCTACTGGCTTGGCCTCAGTTAGCAACTATGAGGTTTATCAGGTTTCAGTCGGACAACATCACGACTGTGGCTTACATCAACCATCAGGGAGGGACAAGAAGTTCCCTAGCGATGATGGAAGTCTCAAAGATAATTCGCTGGGCAGAGTCTCACTCTTGCCACCTGTCAGCGATCCACATCCCAGGAGTGGACAACTGGGAGGCGGATTTCCTAAGTCGCCAGACTTTTCATCCGGGGGAGTGGGAACTTCATCCGGAGGTCTTTGCCCAAATACTTCGACGTTGGGGCAAACCAGATATGGATCTCATGGCGTCTCGCCAGAACGCCAAGCTTCCTCGTTACGGGTCCAGGTCCAGGGACCCG
Organism: Bombina bombina; assembly: GCF_027579735.1. Lineage (NCBI taxonomy): Eukaryota > Metazoa > Chordata > Amphibia > Anura > Bombinatoridae > Bombina > Bombina bombina. The sequence goes on from NC_069501.1 coordinate 624,074,856, forward strand.
GGAGCGGTCCTGATAGATGTCTTGACAGCACCTTCGACCTTCAGGATGGCTTATGTGTTTCCACCATTCCCGATGCTTCCTCGTTTGATTGCAAGGATCAAACAGGAGAAAGCATCAGTGATTCTAATAGCACCTGCGTGGCCACGCAGGACCTGGTATGCAGATCTAGTGGACATGTCATCCTGTCCACCTTGGTCTCTGCCTCTGAGACAGGACCTTCTAATTCAGGGTCCTTTCAAACATCAAAACCTAATTTCTCTGAAGCTGACTGCATGGAAATTGAACGCCTAATTTTATCAAAGCGTGGATTTTCAGAGCCAGTAATTGATACCTTAATACAGGCTAGGAAACCTGTTACCAGGAAAATTTACCATAAGATATGGCGTAAATACTTACACTGGTGCGAATCCAAGGGTTACTCATGGAGTAAGGTTAGGATTCCTAGGATATTGTCCTTTCTACAAGAAGGTTTAGAAAAGGGTTTATCTGCTAGTTCGTTAAAAGGACAGATCTCAGCTCTGTCCATCCTTTTACACAAGCGTCTGTCAGAAGTTCCAGACGTTCAGGCTTTTTGTCAGGCTTTGGCCAGGATTAAGCCTGTGTTTAAATCTGTTGCTCCGCCGTGGAGCTTAAACTTAGTTCTTAACGTTTTACAGGGTGTTCCGTTTGAACCCCTTCACTCCATTGATATCAAGCTGTTATCTTGGAAAGTTCTGTTTTTAATGGCTATTTCCTCGGCTCGTAGAGTCTCTGAGTTATCGGCCTTACATTGTGATTCTCCTTATCTGATTTTTCATTCAGACAAGGTAGTTTTGCGTACAAAACCTGGGTTTTTACCTAAGGTAGTTTCCAATAAGAATATCAATCAAGAGATTGTTGTTCCATCATTGTGTCCTAACCCTTCCTCAAAGAAGGAACGACTTCTGCACAATCTAGATGTAGTCCGTGCCCTGAAATTTTATTTACAGGCAACTAAAGATTTTCGACAAACTTCTTCCCTGTTTGTCGTTTATTCTGGACAGAGGAGAGGTCAAAAAGCATCTGCTACCTCTCTATCCTTTTGGCTTCGTAGCATCATACGTTTAGCCTATGAGACTGCTGGACAGCAACCTCCTGAAAGGATTACAGCTCATTCTACGAGAGCTGTGGCTTCCACTTGGGCCTTTAAGAACGAGGCCTCTGTTGAACAGATTTGCAAGGCTGCAACTTGGTCTTCTCTTCATACTTTTTCCAAATTTTACAAATTTGACACTTTTGCTTCTTCGGAGGCTGTTTTTGGGAGAAAGGTTCTTCAGGCAGTGGTTCCTTCCGTATAGAGATCCTGCCTGTCCCTCCCGTCATCCGTGTACTTAGCTTTGGTATTGGTATCCCATAAGTAATGATGACCCGTGGACTGACTACACTTAACAGGAGAAAACATAATTTATGCTTACCTGATAAATTCCTTTCTCCTGTAGTGTAGTCAGTCCACGGCCCGCCCTGTTTTTTAAGGCAGGTCTAAATTTTTTAATTATACTCCAGTCACCACTGCACCCTATAGTTTCTCCTTTCTCGTTTGGTTCCTGGTCGAATGACTGGGTGTGACGTAGAGGGGAGGAGCTATATAGCAGCTCTGCTTGGGTGATCCTCTTGCACTTCCTGTTGGGGAGGAGTTAATATCCCATAAGTAATGATGACCCGTGGACTGACTACACTACAGGAGAAAGGAATTTATCAGGTAAGCATAAATTATGTTTTTTGTGCTGTAGAACTTTAAAGATATGGTGCTTTTCTATTTATTAAATCATTTTTACTTTCAGTATAAACTAAATTGCTACTAAGGCATCAGTAAAATCACATCTGTTAAGAATGTTTTAAGTCTTTTACATTTCACCACCTAGCATACACTTTATTCTATAACGCTTTTTTGACAGTTTAATACAGGTAGGAAACCTTTTATCCAAACAGCTTGTGACCGGAAAGGGTTTGGATTTAGGAATAGTTCGGATTTTGGAATATTTGTATATTTTCATCTGTAAAATGGGACCAAGGGGTAGATTTAACAAAGGTTGAGCGGATATGATTCGCTGTAGCCAATCATGTCCGTTCGACCTTGCTAAATCTCGACAGCATACGCTGTCAATCATCCTGATCGGAACGGATCGGGATGATTTCAGTTCGCCACCACGACTGCTGCTTCTTAACTTCCGTTTCAGTCGGACGTGAAACGATGGGGCTTCAAAGCAGCATCCGCTGCTTAACAAATGGACCCCCAAGTATAAATAACAATATCTTTATGTAACTTAGGCATTATTTACATATCATAATACAGTTTATACTTGCAACCTAAAGGTAGTTTTATATCATTTGTATTACTTTTGTATATATAAAACTATCATAAAGATAGCACAGTACTGTAATAAGAAAGGTAACAGTTGTTTTAAATAAATATAGAGGAGCATTAGCATTTTAGAACACAAAAACAAAGATTCAGGCTTTGTGACTTAATAATGGGAAAAAAGTAGTTTTTAATCATTTTATTTTTTTAAAAAAAATATATGAATAAAAAAAGTTTGGATTTTGGAATTCTGGATTTGGGTAAGGAAAGGATGTGTTTCTTACAGCTCCAATAACACTTATTTCATGCAAAAAAGTATATACTTTAATATCCTGTTCCTTTGATTTTACACCCACAGATGATTTGCCAAGTATGCGTTTCAAGTGTCCATTTTGTACCCACATGGTCAAAAGGAAGGCAGATCTTAAAAGACATCTGAGGTGTCATACCGGGGAACGACCATACCCCTGCCATGCCTGTGGAAAGAGGTTCACCAGGCTGGAACATGTGCGCACTCACTATAGAACGGTGAGTAATGAGGAACAAGGTGTTGGATAAGAGATTTTTTTTTTAATGTAATCTGAGTTAAAGGGACACTGAACCCAAATTTTATCTTTCATGATTTAGATAGAGCATGCAATTTTAAGCAACTTTCTAATTTACTCCTATTATCAATGTTTCTTCATTCTCTTGCCGGCCCATTTTTGGTTCACAACCTGGGTTGTCCTTGGTGAATGGTGGATAAATGCTGTCTAGTGTTCTGAATCAAAAATGGCTGTCTCCTTAGCTTAGATGCCTTCTTTTTCAAATAAAGATAGCAAGAGAACAAAGAACAATTGATAATAGGAGTAAATTAGAAAGTTTCTTAATAATGAATGCTCTATCTTAACCATGAAAGAAAAAATGTGGGTTTAGTATCCCTTTAAGGAATCAAATAATAAAAGGGTAGTAATAAAGAAACAGAAAATGTACTTCCAGTCCACAAAATAATATATGAAGTTGTGTAACCTATATTTGCCATATTTCTCATCTTTCGTCGGTGTGATAATATAGGTTGTGGGTGGTAATTGTGTTTTGGTTTTTCAGATCCACGAGGCAGCAAATCCGGTCTGTAGAAGGTGCAAACGACATGTTACAGAGGAATCTGGGCAAGTAGTGCAGGAGGGGACACGACGTTTCCGCCTGTGTAATGAGTGCTTGGCTGAAGTTGGGGTGGACAACTTTCCTATAGATCTGGATGATGATGAGGCTCCAATTGTCTTGTCTGGGGACGAGGACAAGGAAACATCATGGAATTATAATGATGGGAGACAGACTTCTGATCCAGAAATTATTGAAGATAACTCCTCTGACTTAGTAATTCATGAGGTAGAGGACAGTGATGATGAAATCAAACCAACTAACCTCTGAGCAGAGGGAGTATCTCTAGAGTTAGTATGCTCTCACATAAACACATCACTGTTTGGATGCTGGATTATACAACTCTTTTGGAAGCCAAGGTTTTCTATTGCTTATATACATCCTATGAGTTTGGTGTGAACCTACTTTATACAAGTAAAAGGAAACTGCCTTGATGGTGTTGGTTCATAGTTATAGGTAAAAAACTATAAGACATTTCTACTAGTCCTGGACAACTAACAAATTGCATTGGACAAGAATGAATTTAAACTTGTTAGTATATTTAACATTGAATGGACAAGTACACTTTTCCCTCCAAACTAGTAATGTTAAAGATCCACTGTATCTAATTTTATAACTGAAAATGACAATGGAGCAAATTTTTCTTTTTTCTCTGGCATGAAATATTTTAGGAATATGATAAAACTATGGCCCTCACCGGATTTTAGAACACTGCATGTACTATATACTTTTTTTTAACTAGTCTATACTTTATTTTTCTGGTACTTTTACCTATATATGTTTAGTAAAGTTTATTTATATGAAGTACAGGAACTCTACAAAGAGGATGTTTATAATTTAACAAATAGGCTTGAAACTCTAAACTAGAGTTAAAAGGGACCCTGTGAGTACATTTGTAATGTTGTGATTTCTCTAATTTATTGTTTAAGTATTCATTTATATAAGATATCAATCTGGTGGTAGTAGGAAGCACTTTTCTAAAGGCCTTTGAACCTATTGTACAAATTTCAAATGGGCATACTGTTTATTATTTATATATACTGCTGGCAATGACGTGTGTGTATAATGCAGTATGTTACACCTTAGCAAGTAAAGATGAAACAGAGTTATATAGCTGGAATATATAGCTCTGGTTGAACTGCAGGGTGCAAGTGATCCTCTTCTCATGTTAAGGGAACCCTTAAAATGTAATATTATGAAGGCTTACAACTTTAATGTATTTTGTTTGTACAAAGTGTGCAATATAATATATGCTTCATCATGAAATAGTGTTTCTCTGTGTGTACAAGCATGAGTGTGTGTGTGTGTATGTTATATATGTATCTGTGTTTGTGTGTATATAAATATATGTACGGTCATGTGAAAAAGAAAGTACATCCTCTTTGAAGTCTATAATTTTATGTATCGGGACATAATAACAATCATCTGGTCCTTAAAAGGTCATAACATTAGGTAAATACAACCTCAGATGAACAACAACACAAAACATATTACACCGTGTCATGATTAAACAAAAATAAAGCCAAAATGGAGAAGCCATGTGTGAAAAACTAAGTACACCCTTACTGCTTCCGTAGGAATTAAGAGGCTAAGTAGCAGCCAGGTGCTGCTAATCAAATGTCCTTCATTAATTGATAATCAGCAAGTGTCACCACCTCTATAAAAGCCGTAGTTTTAGCACTTTGCTGGTCTGGGGCATTCAGGTGTGTGTTAACACAATGCCAAGGAGGAAAGACATCAGCAATGATCTTAGAAAAGCAATTGTTGCTGCCCATCAATCTGGGAAGGGTTATAAGGCCATTTCCAAACAATTTATGTCCATCATTCTACAGTAAGAAAAGATTATACACTAGTAGAAAACATTCAAGACAGTTACCTTCCCAGGAGTGGACGTCCCAGCAAAGTCACCCCAAGGTCAGACTGTGAAATGCTCAGAGAAATTGCAAAAAACCCAAGAGTTACATGTCAGACTCTACAGGCCTCAGTTAGCATGTTAAATGTTAAAGTTCATGACAGTACAATTAGAAATAGACTGAACAAGTGTGGTTTGTATGGAAGGGTTGCCAGGAGAAAGCCTCTTCTCTCTAAAAAAGAACAATGTCTTTTGGACAGACAAGACAAAAGTGGAGATGTTTGGCAATAATGCACAGTGCCACGTTTGGCGAAAACCAAACACAGCATATCAGCACAAACACCTCATACCAACCTTTCTTGGCGGGATCAGACTGATAAACTACAGGAAAGTTTTCCTCTGTGAAAGCACACTGGTCTAAAAGCGACTGCTCCTGGGTGGTAAATCGCCATAGAACTAGCTGATGAGCTGTTGTTCATTCCTGGTAGAGCACTTCTTTCTTTGTATGCAAATATATATATGTATATATATGTATGTATATAAACAGCAGGCAGGCCAGCACTCACGGTTAACATTTCATTCACCTAGGGTGCTTCCATAGTATTGATAGTAGTAAAGAATGGGGATGCACTCGCCAGGATTTCCAAAGTTACCTTTTAATGACATTAAAAGGTAACTTTGAGGTTGACATTAAAAGGTAACTTTGGAAATCCTGGTGAGTGCATCCCCATTCTTTACTACTATGTATGTATATATTTGTGTATATATGTGTGTGTGTATATATATATATATATATATATATATATATATTGCATGTGTGTATACAGTGTGTGTGTATATATATATATATATATATATATATATATATATATATATATATATACACATATACACACAAATATATACATACATAGTAGTAAATAATGGGGATGCACTCACCAGGATTTCCAAAGTTACCTTTTAATGTCAACCTCAAAGTTACCTTTTAATGTCATTAAAAGGTAACTTTGGAAATCCTGGCGAGTGCATCCCCATTCTTTACTACTATGTATGTATATATTTGTGTATATATGTGTGTATATATATATATATATATATATATATATATTGCGTGTGTGTGTGTGTGTATACAGTGTGTGTATGTGTATATATATATATATATATATATATATAAAATGTGTATGTGTATATATATATATATATGTGTATGTGTGTGTGTGTGTATATATGTGTATATATATTTTTATATATATATAAATGTGTGTGTGTATATATATATATATATATATATATGTATGCGTGTGTACACTATATATATATATATATATATATATATATATATATACACTGTGTATATATATATATATAAACAAAGAGGTATCAGCGCACATCCATTTTCAAAAGCACAACATATTTTTTACTGCTGCAAAAAATTGCCTGCATATACATCAAGAGACAACTATTCTTTTTTAAATAATATTAGGAACTTAGTCACACAATATGGCCATATTTTGCTTAGCCAGTCACCACTTTCAAGGTGCCCCAATTCGACTGGTCCTACTCTAAGTCCTTTTGCCACAGAGGGCTGAAACATTTGTGCTTTTGAAAATGGATGTGCGCTGATACCTCTTTGTTTGTGTAATTACTGGGTCATATTGGCAGCACTCCCAGATGTTGATTTAAATTTTTTGTAAGGTGTGCTAAAAAAACAAATTTTGTATTTGTATTTAAAATTACCAGGGAGACTGACCATCTCCCATTGGTTTAAGCACCCCACCCAAGTTCAGGTGTGCTCATAACAGTGTTAAAGAGTTGTGAATAAAAAGCCAGAGAGTCTCATTCTATTATGAAGAGTAAAAGCAGGAATGTTTCAGCCCTCTGTGGCAAAAGGACTTAGAGTAGGACCAGTCGAATTGGGGCACCTTGAAAGTGGTGACTGGCTAAGCAAAATATGGCCATATTGTGTGACTAAGTTCCCAATATTATTTAAAAAGAATAGTTGTCTCTTGATGTATATGCAGGCAATTTTTTGCAGCAGTAAAAAATATGTTGTGCTTTTGAAAATGGATGTGCGCTGATACCTCTTTGTTTATATATATATATATATATATATATATATATATATATATATATATATATATATATATATATATATATATATATATATATATATATATATATATATACACATATATATACACAGTGTATATATATATATATATATATATATATATATAGTGTACACACGCATACATATATATATATATATATATATATACACACACACATATATTTTTGCAGCAGTAAAAAATATGTTGTGCTTTTGAAAATGGATGTGCGCTGATACCTCTTTGTTTGTGTAATTACTGGGTCATATTGGCAGCACTCCCAGATGTTGATTTAAACTTTTTGTAAGGTGTGCTAAAAAAACAAATTTTGTATTTGTATTTATATATATATATATACACTGTATGTATATATATATATATATATATATAATGTAGAAAAGTTCAGTATCTGCACTCTCACCAACTTTCCACAACTGCCAGGGTGCTCTCAGGAGTATATAGTAGGAAAATGATTCAAAGCACTCTCTGGACTTTTGATAATAAAGGCAAATTTAATTGTGATAGTGACGTTTCGGGACCAAACCTGTCCCTTCTTCTGACAGTCAAACAATGCAAAAACCAAACTTAAATAGGCCATTCAGACCCTCCCCTGTATTGCTACCAATCACAGGTAAGCGTGTGCAAAAGTGAAGACCACACCAAAATAAGGTGTGGAAGAGTGGTTGTGTACAATGTGTAATTATAAAGGTGTCTAAAATTTATATAAAACTGAAATCTCATATTAGTGTGATAATCATATATGTTTCTAAGTGAGCTTTGATCAAAATAGTTAAGTTATAAGAGCAATTACTGCCATTTTTCAAAATACATATCAAGGATTCACCCCTCCTTTAGAGTGCACCAAATGGATACTACCACTATTCAAAGGAACCACCCCTATTCATTGATAGGTTCTAGTCCATAGTCATAACATTACTACATAATATAACTATCCTGGTCATCTAGCCACTGAACACAGCTATTTTCTATTGTTATAACTTCACAGCACCCCATATATGTGGTATTATTGAACCACACCACAAAAAAACGATTATACACACCCTGCGATCAACTAACCATTAGATGCTATTGATATCGTCGCATTTGCTGACACACCCCTCCTGCTCTCATAGGTTACGCCTAAACAGCACCTCTCAATTTTCATATGTGTCAAAAACTAAAATAAAATAAAATAAAATAAGCGTTAGCAACCAGATCCTTATAAGATTAAATGTCAGAGACTTTGGGTACATATCTGTCTTAAGGTGTTTGCCACTCAGATGTTCAGATTATAACAGTATATATCGTGCGATCAGACCGCAACTGAGATCTGTTGTCATCTGTAAACACACCCCTCCTACTCTCATAGGTTAAGTCTAGACAACACCTCTAAAATTCCCTATGTATTGGAAAATAAAATTAGCGTTAACACCAGGATCCTGCTCTCATAGGTTCAGTCTAACCATCACCTATCGATTTCCATATATGTTAGAAAATCAGTTAACATAAGCAACAAAGTCCTTATTTGATTAATATAATTACAACAATGTAAGCCGTGCGATCAGATCGCAACTGTAATCAGCTGTCATCTGGAAACACACCCCCTCCTGCCCTAATAGGTCAGGAGTAAACCGTGCCTCTCCACTTTCATACCTACACAAAAAGCAACAACATGTATACATAGTTTAGTTGTTGACACCTTAATAGTGCCTCTCCCATAGGCTTATAGCAGAATAGGAAGTGTGATCAGATCACCGCTGAAGGTAACAGTCATCCTGACATCTGTCCCTCATGTTGTTATTGATCACAAATAACAACCGCTTCACGCCCCAAGCGTAATCTAGAACGTAAATAGGCAAAAAACAAACCTATCTAAATCAACCCCTAGGGAATTACTAAAACCAAAATGCTACGTGTTAACAGTATATATGCTAAGATCCCACTGTCCAATCACAACCATACTGGAAGTCTCAGACGTGACGTCCTATATCGCTAATACCCTTCAGTATGCATTTCATCAAAGCAGTCAAAAACTTGAAGGCACAGAGCCCTTGTTAGTAATCAGGTAGGTGATGCCTCAGCATCACAATAATCCCTATTTCAGTATAAAGTAATATCAAACACAATAGGCAACAATCAAAACAACACAAAAAGGCATAACACCTAAGAGCTAATATAATACAAAATGTGAACATACAAAAAGAAGTTACAACCCCTACGTCTGCTATATAGATCCCTTATCGAATGTAAGTTCCCAGCATCGAAATAATTAAAAAGCAAATTAAATACCAAAACATATACATGAATAACAAAACCTCTATGAAGGCTATGAACAGGAGGGGTCAAAACGGTAAAATTTAGGTATATAGGGCCAAAAAGTTACCTAAAGACAAAAACTCCCCATTGGGCACTCAAGGGGTGTGAGTCTTACCAATAGAGTTGATCAGGCTCTAATGAAAATAAGTGAACATATAACGGTGTATTACAAAACTCTATGTGATGCATAGTGAAATGTGCAAATAGTTAAAATCATATATTACACATACTAGACATAAATTTAAAATAAAAGCACTGGTATCTATTGTATGAAGACATAACTATAATGGGAAGAACCCATATGTACTGGGCCCCATATATAATACTAAATAAATGGAAAAGGCTAGGAGTAAAATACTGTTACATAAGAGACAAAAGCATGACTAGGCCATCATATTCTTTCCTTTATATGTAATGAATCAGGACTCTCATTTGATCATAATGTCCTTGAGTTAACCCAAGAAGGCTTGCCATCCGGATTGTATGTTGAGACCTCTGGGCACCAATGTACCCAATTCATGGATCCAGCGAGCCTCCTTTTGGAGCAGGATCTTTGCTCTGTTGCCTCCCCGTCTTAATGGTGGCACGTGATCAATCAGGCGAAACCTGAGATCAGTGACTGAGTGGTTATTGTCAAGAAAATGTCGAGCAACAGGCTGTCCCGATTTTCCACTATCTAGTGCAGCTCTAATGCTTGAGCGGTGGTTAGCCATTCGAGTTCTGGCATCATCTGTCGATTTTCCAATGTAAAATTTCCCACATGGGCAGTTGAGGAGGTATATAATATGTGTGGTAGTACATGTTAGGAACCAGTTGATCTTATACTTCTTCTTTTTTTCGGGGTGTTGGAACACATTACCAGTGTGCATACTATTACATGTAACGCAGCTTAAACACTTAAAGCACCCCTTTTTCTTTTTGAGCCATGATTGTTTTTCACTCAGTGGGGAAATATCAGTTTTCATAAGACGGTCTCGTAGACTTCGCCCTCTTCTGTATGATAGTCTTGGTGCCTTCCAATGTTTAAACGGTAAGTTACTGTCTGTTTCAATAATCTTCCACTCATCTTTGATTGCTCTCATGATACGATACTGATCTGGTGAATACGTTGTGACAAATGTCATTTGTTTCTCAGCCACATTACTAGTGGTCTTAGCCTCCGTCTGGTTGGTTCGATCACAAGTGGCTAGTAATTCTTTCTTCTTATACCCTCTTTGTGTGAATCTTTCTGTCAACTCAGTCAGCTGAGTGAGGCATAAATCACCATCTGTGTTGTTTCTCCTGACCCTCTGGTATTGGGCTTTGGGTATATTCCTAATCAGTGATGGTTGATGACAGCTTCTGGCATGTAATACCGTATTCCGATCTGTGCTTTTCCTGTAAAGTGTAGTGCCAAGTACGCCATTCTTCTTAAATACTCTTACGTCCAAATAATCAACAGTGTCTTTACTGGCCACATATTGGAACCTAACAGTACTCTCCATGGTATTCAGTGTATGTATCCATTGGTTCAAGGATTCTTCGTCACCTCTCCAAACGAGGAATAGATCGTCTATATACCTGCAATAAAAATTGATTGATGAATTTTCATAGACGCTCATCAGAGTGGTTTCATACTCCTCCATAAACAGATTCGCCAGTGATGGGGCCACATTCGACCCCATCGCTGTTCCAGCAATTTGTAGGTAAAAGATGTTGTTGAATTTAAAGTAGTTCTTCTCAAGGCACATAGAGAGGAGGTCAATCAGGACATATTCTGGTGGGCCAACATAAGGCATTCGTCTTAGTGCTTTTACTACCGCTGTTATTCCTGCAGAATGAGGAATGATCGTATAAAGACTTGAGACATCCATGGTGACAAGTAGATCAGTTTCCCTAATATCTTTCAAAGAGATGATTTTCTGTATAAATGTTGTTGAATCCTGGGTGAAAGATTTCATTCTTCTCACTAGGGGTTGTAAGAAGTGATCCACAAATATGGCCAAAGATTGTAGAAGTGACCCCCTTGCCGAAACAATCGGTCTCCCTGGGGGGTGTGTAGGATCTTTATGGATCTTGGGGAGTATATACATAATTGGTATAATAGGGAAATCCTTACGTAAGAATCTTGCTTCGTGTTCTGTAATAGACCCCTCTTGTTTCCATATCGCAATTTTATTATCAATCTCACGTTTTAGAGCCAATGTCGGATCTTTATCAAGTATCTTGTATGTTGTTTGATCAGAGAGTTGGCGAATGACTTCGTCCTTATAATCCGTTGTGTTCATTATTACGACCGCCCCACCTTTATCAGCCGGGCGGATCATAATGGTAGAATCATCACCAAGGGTCTTCAAAGCCGCTCTCTCCTCCTTGGAGATATTTTTGCAGCAGTAAAAAATATGTTGTGCTTTTGAAAATGGATGTGCGCTGATACCTCTTTGTTTGTGTAATTACTGGGTCATATTGGCAGCACTCCCAGATGTTGATTTAAACTTTTTGTAAGGTGTGCTAAAAAAACAAATTTTGTATTTGTATTTATATATATATATATACACTGTATGTATATATATATATATATATATATATATATATATATATATATATATACACTGTATATATATATATATACACACACACACACATATATATATATATATATATATATATATATATATATATATGTGTGTATATATATATATATACTGTATATATATATATGTGTGTGTGTGTATGTATGTGTTTATATATATATATATATATATATATATATATAAACAGCACTCCTCAAATTTTGCAAGAAAGCAATTAATCTTAATTTATAGAGCCCCAAATTGCATTTCTTTTTTTAAGTATGTAAATTTACATAACCAACTACAGTAGATTATGCTCAAGGGCTTTCATTTAATCATTATAGCTAAATTGTCATATACCTTTATTTTAAAAATGATGCTATAAATATCATGGATGATATTACTAAATCCTATGTCTGCGAAGTCCACTTTGCTGCTTTAAAGCAGAGATATTAAAGGATTACTTTCTGTTATAATTTTTAAGCTAAACAACTAACATATTAAAGTTAATAAACATTAATTAAAACCTACTGACCTATATTTTCTCCAAAACGAAGTTTCATAACGTTCTAAAAGTTATATCTTTTATTCGCCGATGATGTCACGTTATCCTGCCCACTATTTTCAGCACTGAGTGTTCAAAATACTTAAACCAATAAGTTTGTGTTTAAAGCGCCATTTTGAAACCTAGGTATTGTAAACGGATTGGTACAGAGCATAGGATACTCACGGAGTGGGTTTGGAAAACAATTAAATTTGAAGACAAGATTTCTGATATACGGTAGAGATATGTTAATGAAATGCTATTGATAAAAAGCGTATTTGGGGTAGTTAATTAGTAACAGGCATAGAAAATATTTACTTACAGTGGCCCTTTAACATTTTCTGCACAAGAAACAAAGATTTGAATGACTGTGTCCCCAAACCCATAAGTTTTGCCTGTATTTGTAGATAGGATTGCAAGCTGTCCTCCACAAAAATACCAGATGACCTGTTAGTGACTTGGCATATGTGGTATGTGGGTTCAAAATGCCCCCTCCTAATTGCACTACCTTAAGCCTCACACTCAACCCCATTATATATTTTTTTCAGTAGTGATTTGTTTCCCCCTTGGCTGCATGTAACATATACAAATAAACAATTTTACTTATTTGACTGCCAATAACATACACAGCAATGGTTTGACACTTCCTTGACTTCCAGCAGCAAATACTGCAAATGTTGCCCCAGTTGCTACACATACAGTATTTTTTTTTACCCTTCTTTGCTGCCAGTAACAAAGAGTAGCACATGTGCAATCTCACTTCTCTTTAGGCCATGTTTGCCTTCCAAATTTAGCTGCCACTCAGCGGACCTTAAAAACTGGACAAATAAATGTCCAGTATTTTTGCATAGATTTTACTGGCCAGCCTGGTAAAAAAACAACAACAAAAACTTGACTGTCTGGTTAAATACTGGACACCTAGCAACCCTATTATGTATAAATCTGGAAACTTGATGCAGGGAGTAGTGTGTTTTGTTGAGGCCATGACCAGACCAGGAACAAGTAAAAAGTCTGAGAAAGTAGCTTGAGAACTTGGCCAGGCAATCAAGCACTAGCATCATGCACAAGGCAGAGTGGATTAATAACCATACAGTTGTTTTATCAGAACTCTGCAACACATTGCAGGAGACCATGGGAGCATTGGTAAAACCGTTGCTAGGCAGACATGTTTTTTTTTTTTCAAAAATCCTGCGGGGCTGTTTTGTTACGTACTCTTTATAATGTAGAGCTAGAGGACAATCCATCTTGCGAGAGTTGTAAGTTCAAAATGCTTTTGTAACCTTGAAAAATTAGAAAGTCTTTTGGTTTTCCAGAGTTGTTATCGTGCAACATTCAAAATCTAAATCTTTTGTTCCTTGTCTGTTGTAGACCCAGGACCAAAAAAAATCATTATCTAGTTCAACGTGGAAGCTGGTGACTACCGTAGCTAGAAGATCGCAATCAAAAGTATAATCTTGATCAAATATGAAATATGAAGCTACTGCCAATACTGCCTGTAACTCTGTCACCGTTTTACTGAAATAACTTTTACTGTTACACTATAAATTAACACCCTTGATTATGCAAACTGTCTTTTTTATTTTTAAAATCAATTTGTGGGATATTTTAGGGCTGACTTGCTTTGCAGCAAGAGAAAGTACAGGAGACACTCAGAACCACAATTCAGCAGCTAAATTTAATTGAAAAATAATGTTTTGAGACTATATATACTGTGCCATCAGGAAACTATGCGATTAAATGCGCTAGCAAGTAAAATTCAGGTAGGGAAATATACGTAGCAGGGTTAGCCTTCAGTGCAATGAGCTTTTCCAGTTCTGAGAATTAGAAAATCCACACTTTTTAGAGCTAGGTTACATGAAAAAGTGGATAAATAAATAATGAGAGTATATTGCAAAGTTGTTTTACTATGCATAACTAAACATTTTATATTAAAATCTCAAGGTGTTTGCTATCTCTTTAAGCCTCAGGGTTGCAAAACATAAACAACTACATACATACACAACACTCACACACACACAAACATATATATATATATATAATGTAAACCCAGGCTTGGCTTGTATCCTTATGGGTATTACATAGCAGGCAATCACAGGTCCTTGTAAAAAGCCTTTATTGAACACAAGACAATAAAACGGCCCTATGCCATAACGTTTCAGCTCAAGCGTTGCCTTTGACATACAGCACAAGCAGTTCTTCAAATACCTACAAACAAATCACTTCATAAATATGTACAGCTGCCCATCGCTAACCGGCATATATTCAATATGTTGAAACACGGCGTCTGTAGACGTCATCAGCCTGTCTACCACTTCATAGCCTTTGGGGTCTGAGGAAAATGTTAAAGGGACACTGACCCCAAATTTTTTCTTTTGTAATTCAGAAAGAGCATGCAATTTTAAGCAACTTTCTAATTTACTCCTATTATCAATTTTTCTTCGTTCTCTTGCTATCATTATTTGAAAAAGAAGGCATCTAAGCTTTTTTTTTGGTTTCAGTACTCTGGACAGCACTTTTTTATTAGTGGATGAATTTATCCACCAATCAGCAAGGACAACCCAGGTTGTTCACAAAAATGGGCTGGCATCTAAACTTACATTCTTGCATTTCAAATAAAGATACCAAGAGAATGAAGAAAATTTGATAATAGGAGTAAATTAGAAAGTTGCTTAAAATTTCATGCTCAATCTGAATCACGAAAGAAAATTTTTGGGTACAGTGTCCCTTTAAAGAAATGTTGGACTCTGATGCTGGCTCCATCCCGGCTGCAATTGAGTTTAGTGCTTTGAATGTATTAAATCAGTTAAAGGGACACTTAGTTCAAAATAAATGTTTATGATTCAGATAGAACATGCAGTTTTAAGACACTTTCCAATTTACTTCCATTATCAAATTTTACAGTCTTTTTATATACACACTTTCTGGGGAACAAAATCCTACTAAGCATGTGCACAAGCTCACATGGTATACATATACTAGTCTGTGATTGGCTGATGTCTGTCACATAATACAATGGGCCGGACAATGGGAGAAAAAATGTATTGTCAGAAAAAAATTACTGCTTATTTGAAATTCAGGGTAGGTGTTTTAATTATGTACTTGTTAATTATGCAATTCTACTGCATTGAGTGGTCCTTTAAGGATACTATACACTGTCGGAAAAAATATGCAAACATTGTACCTTTAGGGGTACAACAGCTTGTCATTGGGGCAGTACCCTCAAAGTTACACCCGCTGTACCCTTTTACATGGGTACAAATTGGTACCCCTTGCAGATTGTACCTTTGAAAGGCAAATATGTAACTTTGGTGACTAGATTCGACCTCAGTGCTATGGTACCATAATATACCCTTAAAAAATGGTGCAAATTTGGCCTTTTAAGGGTACTGCCCCAGTGACAAGCCCTTTGTATCTCATGATGGCAAATTTGTACTCAACACAGCATATTAAAATGCTGTTCCGTCAAATTGATAATATAACATTCAAATATGCATTCATTTAATGTATAATTTTTCATACAGTATTACAATAGCCACAATGCAGTTGTATAAGTTTGGTTAGTGCAGCCAAACAGCAGGTCCTAAGACTGCTACAGAAATGTCTGAAAGAACCAGGATAAACAACCAGTTCCAAAACGAGCTACTCAACATGTTTCTTTCATTTTGTACTAGACTTTAACAACAACCCATTTAACTTAGGGTGACATGCCACATAAAACATAAATATATAGAAAACAACAATAATAAAAATGTAACTCTAACGAAAGGAAGGGAGATTCAGGGGAGGGATAAACAATAAAACTTATAACTATACATTGAATTGTCACTCTATGCAAAATATATGCAAATTAGTCTATTTCCCCAGTACACATTTTGGTGATGAACCTTCTACCAATAGATGGTTCTGTGTTACACATGTCAAGGAACTTTCAACCAATAGATGGCGCTATGGCGTGTTACAAAATGTCCATGTATGTGACTGGGGAATGGTTACAATTTTATTTTTTTTAAAATAGATTCTTAAACAGCTCTTGTTTATAGAGTTTAAAACAAAACATTTTCTCTGTAATTTTAGTTTACTTTATCTTTAAGAGTTATCGGGGCCTAGTTATCAACGTGTCAACTTTCCTGCCTTCGCCAGCCCAATACGCCCGCCTAAGCTCGCCTCACAATGCCGCCGCGGACCTGAAAATTTTCGCCTAAGTTATCAAATAAAGCTGTCAAAAAGCCGCGCACCAAGTACGGGGCGATGAGCAGCGGACTGTGAGAGTTATCACTCATCCGATCTCGCTGCTCTTCGGCTTTTTTACAGCTTTCTTGCTAGCCTGTCACTAAGCACCCACACTAAACTACACTGTTCTACCCCCTATACCGGCGCCCCCGGAGCCTCCCGCAACAAAATAAAGTTACTAACCCCTAAACCGCCGCTCCTAGACCCCGCCACAACTCTTATAAATGTATTAACCCCTAAACCGCCGCTCCCGGACACCGCTGCCACCTACATTATACCTAGTAACCCCTATCCTGCCCCCCCTATACCGTCGCCCTCTATAGTAAAGTTATTAACCCCTGCCCTGCTGATCCCGCACCTCGCCGCAACTAAATAGTTTAACCCCTAAACCGCCGCTCCCTGAACCCGCCGCAACCTATATAAAATTTATTAACCCCTATCCTGCCCCCCCTACACCGTCGCCACCTATAATAAATTTATTAACCCCTATCCTGCCCCCCACTACACCGCCGCCACTGTAATACAATTATTAACCCCTAAACCTAAGTCTAACACTAACCCTAACACCCCCCTAACTTAAATATTAATTAAATAAATCTAAATAATATTTCTATTATGAACTAAATTAATCCTATTTAAAACTAAATACTTACCTTTAAAATAAACCCTAATATAGCTACAATATAAATAATAATTATATTGTAGCTATCTTAGGATTTATTTTTATTTTACAGGTAACTTTCAATTTATTTTAACTAGGTACAATAACTATTTAATAACTACCTAGCTAAAAGAAATACAAAATTACCTGTAAAATACTACACTATACTTAAATAAATTATTCCTATTTAAACCTAAATACTTACCTGTAAAATAAACCCTAAGATAGCTACAATATAATTAATAATTACATTGTAGCTATCTTAGGATTTATATTTATTTTACAGGTAACTTTGTATTTATTTTAGCTAGTTAGAATAGTTATTAAATAGTTATTAACTATTTAATAACTACCTAGCTAAAAGAAATACAAAATTACCTGTAAAATTAATCCTAACCTAAGTTACAATTAAACCTAACACTACACTATCATTAAATTAATGAAATAAATTACCTACAAATAACTACAATTAAATACAATTACATAAACTAACTAAAGTACAAAAAATAAAAAAGCTAAGTTACAAAAAATAAAAAAATAAGTTACAAACATTTAAAAAATATTACAACAATTTTAAGCTACTTACACCTAATCTAAGCCCCCTAATAAAATAACAAACCCCCCCAAAATAAAAAAAATGCCCTACCCTATTCTAAATTAAAAAAGTTCAAAGCTCTTTTACCTTACCAGCCCTTAAAAGGACCTTTTGTGGGGCATGCCCCAAAGAATTCAGCTCTTTTGCCTGTAAAAGAAAAATACAACCCCCCCAACATTAAATCCCACCACCCACATACCCCTAATCTAACCCAAACCCCCCTTAAAATAACCTAACACTAATCCCCTGAAGATCATCCTACCTTGAGTCGTCTTCACTCAGCCGAGCAGCGATGGAACTGAAGAGGAGGCCCAGAGCGGAAGAAGTTATCCTCCAAGCGGCGCTGAAGAAATCTTCCATCCGATGAAGTGATCCTCCAAGCGGCGCTGAAGAAGTCTTCCATCCGGGCGATGTCATCTTCCAAGAGGCGCTGAAGAAGTCTTCTATCCGGGCGATGTCATCTTCCAAGCGGGGTCTTCAATCTTCATCCCGCCGTCAAGGAACATCCTTCTTTACCGACGGACTACCGACGAATGAAGGCTCCTTTAAGGGACGTCATCCAAGATGGCGTCCCTTCAATTCCGATTGGCTGATAGGATTCTATCAGCCAATCGGAATTAAGGTAGGAAAAATCTGATTGGCTGATTGAATCAGCCAATCAGATTCAAGTTCAATCCGATTGGCTGATCCAATCAGCCAATCAGATTGAGCTCGCATTCTATTGGCTGATCGGTTTTAATGTTGGGGGGGGGGGTTGTATTTTTCTTTTACAGGCAAAAGAGCTGAATTCTTTGGGGCATGCCCCACAAAAGGTCCTTTTAAGGGCTGGTAAGGTAAAAGAGCTTTGAACTTTTTTAATTTAGAATAGGGTAGGGCATTTTTTTATTTTGGGGGGGTTTGTTATTTTATTAGGGGGCTTAGATTAGGTGTAAGTAGCTTAAAATTGTTGTAATATTTTTAAAATGTTTGTAACTTATTTTTTATATTTTTTGTAACTTAGCTTTTTTTATTTTTTGTACTTTAGTTAGTTTATGTAATTGTATTTAATTGTAGTTATTTGTAGGTAATTTATTTAATTAATTTAATCATAGTGTAGTGTTAGGTTTAATTGTAACTTAGGTTAGGATTTATTTTACAGGTAATTTTGTATTTCTTTTAGCTAGGTTTAGCTAGGTAGTTATTAAATAGTTAATAACTATTTAATAACTATTCTAACTAGCTAAAATAAATACAAAGTTACCTGTAAAATAAATATAAATCCTAAGATAGCTACAATGTAATTATTAATTATATTGTAGCTATCTTAGGGTTTATTTTACAGGTAAGTATTTAGTTTTAAATAGGAATAATTTATTTAAGTATAGTGTAGTGTTAGGTGTAATTGTAACTTAGGTTAGTTTTTATTTTACAGGTTAATTTCTCTTTATTTTAGCTAGGTAAGCTATTAAATAGTTAATAACTATTTAATAGCTATTGTACCTAGTTAAAATAAATTGAAAGTTACCTGTAAAATAAAAATAAATCCTAAAATAGCTACAATATAATTATTATTTATATTGTAGCTATATTAGGGTTTATTTTAAAGGTAAGTATTTAGTTTTAAATAGGATTAATTTAGTTCATAATAGAAATATTATTTAGATTTATTTAATTAATATTTAGGGTTAGTGTTAGACTTAGGTTTAGGGGTTAAAAAATTTTATTACAGTGGCGGCGGTGTAGTGGGGGGCAGGATAGAGGTTAATAAATGTATTATAGGTGGCGACGGTGTAGGGGGGCAGATTAGGGGTTAATAAATTTAATATAGGTTGCGGTGGGCTCTGGGAGCGGCGGTTTAGGGGTTAATATGTATAGAGTAGCTTGCGGTGGGCTCCGGGAGCGGCGGTTTAGGGGTTAATACATATATTATAGTTGCGGTGGGCTCCGGGAGCGGCGGTTTAGGGGTTAATATGTATAGAGTAGCTTGCGGTGGGCTCCAGGAGCGGCGGTTTAGGGGGTAATAACTTTACTTGCGGCGGTGTAGGGGGGACAGCTTAGTGGTGTTTAGACTCGGGGTACATGTTAGGGTGTTAGGTGCAGACATCTCCCATAGAAATTAATGGGATGTCTGGCAGCAGCGAATTTGTACTTTCGCTATGGTCAGACTCCCATTGATTCCTATGGGATCCGCCGCCTCCAGGGTGGCGGTTTGAAAACCAGGTACGCTGGGCCGTAAAAGTGCCGAGCGTACCTGCTAGTTTTTTGATAACTAGCAAAAGTAGTCAGATTGTGCCGCACTTGTGTGCGGAACATCTGGAGTGACGTAAGAATCGATCTGTGTCGGACTGAGTCCGGCAGATTGAAGTTTACGTCAGAAAATTCTACTTTTGCCGGTCTCTAGCCTTTGATAACTAAGGCGAATCAGCCTCGCCACAAATACGCTGCGGAATTCCAGCGTATTTGAGGTTGACGGCTTGATAACTAGGCCCCAATATCTTGATGCTCTAAATATATTACAAGTTTAAGAGCTTGTGTGCTATTTAGGACCAGCAACAAAGTATCATTGAAGATATGTAATTTTTGTTGCTTTGCCCACCTCTTGCATATTACCAACAACTATTGAACATTATTATTTTGCTGTAAAACATGTAAGTTGAATTCATTTTTGGCGACTGCCAGTTATGTGTTCAGTTAATAATTGAGGTGCACTAATTATATGGACTTGCATAGTTTGGCAGCCTTGAACCACCCATCCCCCTTAACCTTTTAGTCACACAAGTGGTTGTACCTTTTTTGGGGGGGTTAAATGGTACAGTTTTGGACCCTTTGACAGTTGGAAACATATTCGTACCCTATTTACCAAAAATGGTACATATTAGTTCCTTAAGGTGTAATTATGATCCATTGAGGGTACAACCACAGCAGTTGTACCCTAAGTGTTCACAAACGGACCCCAACGTACCCTTTTTTGACAGTGTAGGAATAACTCAAGAACTGGCTTCTAGTTCTACAAAATGGTTTAAACCTATGGGGCTGATTTATTAACTGTCAGACGGACATGATCCGCTGTAGTGGATCATGTCCACCCAACAACGCTAAATGTCAACAGCATACGCTGTTAGCATTTAACATTGCACAAGCATTTCTAGTGAAATGCTTGTACAATGCCCCCCTGCAGATTCACGGCCAATCAGCTGCTAGCAGGGGGTGTCAATCATCCCGATCTTATTTGATCGGGATGATTGATGTCCGCTGCCTCAGAGGTGGCGGACGAGTTAAGGAGCAGCGGTCTTATGACCGCTGCTTCTTAACTTACATTTCCAGTGACTCGGAAAGTACGGAGGAAGATAGCAGCATTCGCTGCTTAGGTAAATCTACCCCTATGTCTGACACCTTTCAAGAATCTGCAGTTTCTTAAACCCTCAGACAATAATATCTTAAATAATTCATTTCAATTCTAGAGCGATGGTGACTTGTAATATTGTAAGACATGCACTTTGGCTTATATCTTAAAGGGATGTTAAAAGGATATTAAACACAAAGGCCTAGATTTAGAGTTGGGTGGTAGCCGTGAAAACCAGCGTTAGAGGCTCCTAACGCTGGTTTTTACCGCCCGCTGGTATTTGGAGTCAGTCAGGAAAGGGTCTAACGCTCACTTTGCAGCCGCGACTTTTCCGTACCGCAGATTCCCCTACGCCATTTGCGTTTCCGATTTTTTCAATGGGATCTTTCTAACGCCGGTATTTAGAGTCTTGGCTGAAGTGAGCGTTAGAACTCTAACGACAAAACTCCAGCCGCAGAAAAAAGTCAGTAGTTAAGAGCTTTCTGGGCTAATGCCGGTTTATAAAGCTCTTAACTACTGTGCTCTAAAGTACACTAACACCCATAAACTACCTATGTACCCCTAAACCAAGGCCCCCCCCCACACTGCCGCCACTCTATTAAATTTTTTTAACCCCTAATCTGCCGCTCCGTACACCGCCGCCACCTACATTATCCCTATGTACCCCTAATCTGCTGCCCCTAATACCGCCGACACCTACATAATATTTATTAACCCCTAATCTGCCGCCCCCAACGTCGCCCCCACCTACCTACACTTATTAACCCCTAATCTGCCGACCGAACCGCACCGCTACCATAATAAATGTATTAACCCCTAATCCGCCTCACTCCCGCCTCAATAACCCTATAATAAATACTATTAACCCCTAATCTGCCCTCCCTAACATCGCCGACACCCAACTTCAAACATTAACCCCTAATCTGCCGACCGGAGCTCACCGCTATTCTAATAAATTTTTTAACCCCTAAAGCTAAGTCTAACCCTAACACTAACACCCCCCTAAGTTAAATATAATTTTTATCTAACGAAATAAATTAACTCTTATTAAATAAATTAATCCTATTTAAAACTAAATACTTACCTGTAAAATAAACCCTAATATAGCTACAATATAAATTATAATCATATTGTAGCTATTTTAGGATTAATATTTATTTTACAGGCAACTTTGTATTTATTTTAACCAGGTACAATAGCTATTAAATAGTTAATAACTATTTAATAGTTACCTAGTTAAAATAATTACAAAATTACCTGTAAAATAAATCCTAACCTAAGTTACAATTAAACCTAACACTACACTATCAATAAATTAATTAAATACAATACCTACAAATAACTACAATTAAATAAACTAAAGTACAAAAAATAAAAAAGAACTGTTACAAAAAATAAAAAAATATTTACAAACATTAGAAAAATATTACAATTTTAAACTAATTACACCTACTCTAAGCCCCCTAATAAAATAAGAAAGACCCCCAAAATAAAAAAATGCCCTACCCTATTCTAAATTAAAAAAGTTCAAAGCTCTTTTACCTTACCAGCCCTGAAAAGGGCCATTTGCGGGGCATGCCCCAAATAATTCAGCTCTTTTGCCTGTAAAAAAACATACAATACCCCCCCAACATTACAACCCACCACCCACATACCCCTAATCTAACCCAAACTCCCCTTAAATAAACCTAACACTAAGCCCCTGAAGATCTTCCTACCTTATCTTCCCCATGCCAGGTTCACCGATCGCTCCAGGCTCCGAAATCTTCATCTAAGCCCAAGCGGGGGCTGGCGATCCATAATCCGAAGTCTTCATCCTATCCGGGAAGAAGAGGAGATCCGGACCGGCAACCATCTTGATCCAAGCGGCATCTTCTATCTTCATCCGATGACGAACGGCTCCATCTTGAAGACCTCCAGCGCGGATCAATCTTCTTCTTCCGACGTCCAATTGAAGAATGAAGGTTCCTTTAAGGGACGTCATCCAAGATGGCGTCCCTCGAATTCCGATTGGCTGATAGGATTCTATCAGCCAATCGGAATTAAGGTAGGAAAATTCTGATTGGCTGATGGAATCAGCCAATCAGAATCAAGTTCAATCCGATTGGCTGATCCAATCAGCCAATCAGATTGAGCTTGCATTCTATTGGCTGCTCGGAACAGCCAATAGAATGCGAGCTCGATCTGATTGGCTTCATTCTTCAGTTGGACGTCGGAAGAAGAAGATTGATCCGCGCTGGAGGTCTTCAAGATGGAGCCGTTCGTCATCGGATGAAGATAGAAGATGTTATTTTGACTGTTTTTACCATTTTTAATTTCTATTATTTTTTGTTTTTAATTTTCAATTTTTATTTTTTTCCGTGTAAAAACACTCTTCTCTTATTGTGATTAAGTCTGTAGCTTCGTCTCCCATGTTTTAATGTCATAATATTGGGGTCCATCTGACATGCCCCCCACTGAATTACAGTCCTTGACATGCCCCTCATTGAATTCCATTCCTTGATATACAAGTGGTATAAATGAATCAGAATGTTGCATAGCCCCTCCTAGTGTACTTGCACACTTACCTTTCAAATCCTAAATTCCAATCTAGTACATAGAGGATCACTAGAGATCATATCTATATTCCAACCAGTATATAGAGTATCATATCTATATGACTGACAGGTCATTTTTAGGGCTTGTAATGATTTTCTACAATCAGTAAGAAGATCGTTGTAGTTTTCCTAACAAGATTGCTCAGTTATTAACAAATATATCCCTGATAGGCATCCTATCACCATTGCCCTAACAGTACATTATACTGAAATATGAGATATATTTACTAGTATCGCAGTGAGATACCGACACAACATTTAAACATTAAGCCGATCGCTCTTTTCATATGTTTGTATGGTAACAGATATGAGATGCAGGAATGGCAGCTTTGTAAGGTCCTGCATTATCAATTTATTGTGTCCTATCTAGGGAAATAGGATTAAGTAATGTGCATATGAGTGACAGATCGTTCTTCACTTATGGTCTGTTAAAAGTCCTTATACAATTATGCCTTATATAATTTTAATGACAATAGAAATATGAAGTCTCACTTTGACACACTTAATCATAATTAAGGATAATACGATAACATTATCATCATGAGAGGTATCCAATCAGGTTCCATCTGATCACACACCTTCCTGTGAGGTCTCCAATCAGGTTCCATCTGATCACACACCCTCCTTTAACCACCAATAGCGTTGTTTGTTTTTTGCCGTGACGTCACGACCAATAGATCTTTCAGGGTCATGTGACTCAGGCACCCACCACCAAAATTGGCCTGATATATATACAAAAAAGTGTATAATTATCTGGTGATATCCGTCAAACCGGACGTGACGTCACGTCTTTGGGCGATAAAGAATGTCAGCTCGTTCTACTATGCATTGAACAACTTTAACTTTAAACAATCTCTATTGTCTAATGTGATTAGTCCAAAATCTTCTTATATTAAAATATATTAAGATAATAAGTTTTACATCCGAAAACCGGAAGTTCTATACAGAACACTTCCGGTCAATTAACCTCTTCACACTATATAAGGCTACTAGGTAATCTAATACTCCAGTCTTGATAAAGGCCTAGGAAGGGCCGAAACGCGTAGACCGAGTATTGGTAAGCCTAATTTCATTTATATATCACTGTTTGAAAGATATCTGCACTATATACTTTTATATTTTTAGGTGGATATCGTTTTTGCCACTCTTCTCTACTCCATCTGTGGGCCCAGCATCTCTCTACACCACACACTCACGGATATAGCAACACTTTGGGACTGACTACAAGCAACACCTGACATATTAGGATTCCGGGTGACTATTTTTTTTTTTTTTATAATTTTTTATATATTTTTTCACATCATTTTTTCACAGAGGAATTATTTTTCACAGAAGTGTGTTTGAATTTTTCATTTGTTTTTTCTTTTCCACTAATACACTAACACCATGCATTCACTTAGACATTTTTTGACCACTGATTTTACAGGATTTATTCTCAAGGAACAGATTGCATGTTTTTTTGGACACTGACCATATCTAATTTGGCTTTTGGAATTGTTTTTGAACTGACACTCTTATTTTTATATACCCACATAAGGTCTGCTATTTCAATTTATTTCTGTCCACTTTTTGTTGGGCCCAAGCCTCAGTCGACCATTAATTTATCCATGTTCTCATTGAATGTAATTTTTACTCTTTGGTTTTAAATTTCTACTATTTTTATCATTGTAATCTGAATAATTGTGCAATTTTTTGTTTTTATACTAGTATTATATTAACTTCATGGATCCATGTACTCATTGTTATATATATAAGGTTATATTAAAATAGTGATTTTATATTATTATCATTGTCTTTTCGCTGATAAATCCCTTTGCCTCCGGTTGGTCAGGCGCTTGGGGAACTACCATTTTTTACCGCGATTTCTATTGGTGGTTACTAGGCATCACCTCCCCCCAGGCCACAAGGGTAATTAAGTAGGCGCTAGTCCATCTCCTATCTCCTGAATTCATCAGCCTAGTAGGTCTTAGCTGCCACTTATTTTGTTATTTCTATTTTGTTATTTCTATTTATTTGGCTAAGCTACCCTTTAGATAATCTAGACTCTAGGATCTTTACACAGTTACTCTAGGTTCTAGATGGAGACCTTAGCAAATTTTAGACAGGATATAATTTGGAATTAGATGATGATACCTTAGATATCCAATCCATATTCAAGGACTTGGAGAAATTGTTGATTTCAGAAGTGAAATTTAAGGCGGAAATATCCTTTCTCAAAAAAATGTCTGGAGTTGGATATTATACCCAAGGGACTCATCACCCATAAAGAATGTGCGTTTCCTCTTTCAGACTCTATTTCTGAAAAATGGAGAACAGTTCTTATCAATACATCAAGACAATTGCTGAAATTGATCATAGAATA
Organism: Bombina bombina; assembly: GCF_027579735.1. Taxonomy (NCBI): domain Eukaryota; kingdom Metazoa; phylum Chordata; class Amphibia; order Anura; family Bombinatoridae; genus Bombina; species Bombina bombina. The sequence continues at coordinate 624,101,452 of NC_069501.1, forward strand.
TAAGGAGTCTCTAGCTTCAGAAATGGATTGTGAGATAAAGGTAAATGAAGAACTTCTACTAAACCTAGAGAGCCTAGGACAATAATCAAAAGATATCTCTGAGAAAAAAGAGAATTTAGTCAAAAAAGTTAAGAAAGTGAGAGAGGATGTGATTCAGAAGAAAACTAGGAAACTCCTTAGGGAGTTAGAAAATAGGTAGGGATGTGAAAGATCAGAGGGACTCAGATACTAGTAGAGAGAATGATACATCACAGATTGAAACCACAGGTGATATCTCTAAACCTACACTTAGGTGTCAGGGCCCGACACACGATCAAGAACACACGACACGCCTTAATAAACGTGGACCACATAAGAAAAATACCTATGCTCCACAAAGTGCCCCTAGAGATTATCAGTATGACCAAAATAGACGTACACAACCACCTCACTACAGAAGGGGAAATTGGACAAGATCCGGGGATAATTACAATCACATGAGACATTCTGACAATTGGGAATACGATACTAATAGATATGTGAGATGGAGAGAGGAATATTCCCCTGAGAGAAGAAGTGTCTGGCAAAATAGGAGGAACCATGCCCAAGGGTGGGTACCCACGTACTCAAACAGGTGGAGAAATCACCATGATCAATCAAGAAGAAACTATTATGACCAATCAAGAAGAGATTACAACGAAGACAGCTCCTATCAAGGAAGACGAAAAGGCTATGAAAAGTCCTACGACTATAACAGAAAGGAATCCTATTCAGACGATTTTGGAAGAAGACAAGAAACTAATTAGGATTATGATAATAGAGACACATACAGAACACCTGTATGGAAAGGAGGATATACGAAAACTACTAATACACAATCTGGAGGATCCCCAAGAGATGTAATTGTAAGGGATGAGTGGAAAACTCAGCAACGTACGAAAAGGATGGAACCACAAAGTAGCCATAACAACTCTGCAACTGGCAGAGTAGAGTCACCTTCTTTTTTAGGGCTGGATCACCCTCACAACAAATTCCGAAATTACAAAACACTGTAGAATGGGAAGAGCCTACGTCTTCGCGAATAGGAAGAAGACCCATAGAGGAAGTAGAGGAGGGGTCAAAGTAAAGAGGACATTTGACTCAAATACAACAGACATAGAAGATCAAAAGAATACTAATGGCATTTTCAGTCTGAGCAGTCATATATTGACAAGAGATGAGACAACTATTCTCAAATTTGGGCTCTCATTCGCACCAACTAGGAGTCTTGATAAATTCCAGACTTTTATCAATACAAAGGAATTTATTAGAAAACTCACTCTTAAAAGTTTCTTTTCTAAATCACCGGTGGAAAAACCTATTTGGACATCAAGAAAACATATTGTTACAGAAGAGGGAGACCCCTACATGCATACTGGGCTAAAACCAAAGTCAGTCTTTTATCCGACTAACAGCAAAGGAGCAGCAATTGAGGCCTTTGAGACCATTGTATGTAAAGAAATAAGGGATCTACAGCCAAAGAAATTGAAGATTAAAAAACATAATCTCATGGATCAACAGATTAAAACAATCAAAAATTTGGAAAATAACCATAATATAATAATCAAGCCAGCAAACAAAGGGGGGGGGGGGCGCATTGTTATTTTAAATGAGAGCGACTATAGAAAGGAAAATGAAAGGATCCTTGGTGATCGGAATACTTATAAGAGACTACCAACAAAACCAGTGGAAATGTATAGTAAAGAACTAGTGAACATGTTAAATGAAGTAAAAGGACTGGGAATTTTGAATGAGAAAGAATTCAGCTACATCAATGTGAACTATCCTATTACCCCAGTAATGTATCATCTTCCGAAGATCCACAAGTCTCTTCAAAGTCCGCCAGGGAGACCAATAATATCTGGTATTGGCTCCCTGAGCAGTAATCTGTCCGAATATGTGGATTTGAATCTACAGAAGTACGTGAGACAGCTCCCATCCTATCTTAAAGATTCTACCCAGGTATTGAATCTGCTGGAAGAACTAGTTTGGGAAGAAGGATTTATTATGGTTACGTGCGACGCCGCGTCCCTGTACACCAGTATTCCACACCAACAAGGGATAGAAGTGGTGGAATTCTTTCTTGCAAAAGATCCTGAAATGCCAACAGACCAAATGGAATTCATATCGGAAAGTATCAGATTCATTCTGAACCACAACTATTTCTATGATAATGGAATCTACTACCAACAAATCTGTGGCACGGCAATGGGGACCAGGTTTGCCAAGTTATGCGAACCTCTACATGGGGAGGTGGGAACACATCTTCTGGGATTCCTGCCCAGCGAGCGCGGACCTGGTCCTCTACCGTCGCTACATAGATGACATTCTAATGGTATGGAAGGGGACTAAGAAAGACCTGGATTTCACTATTGAAGTGATGAACAACAACTTAAACAATTTGAAATTCACGTATGAGTGGAGCACTACAGAAATAACCTTCCTGGACCTTAAGATAAAGATCAATGAAGGAAAGATAGAAACTTCCACATACTTCAAATAAGTGGATAGCAATAATTACATCCACAGGATGAGCTGCCATCATAATAACTGGAAGAACAACATACCGAAAGGGCAGCTATTAAGGATGAGGAAGAATTGCTGAACTCAAGAAAAGTGGGAAGAACAGTCCCAATTGATAAAATCGAAATTCCTAGACAGAGGATATACCGAAATGTTGTTGGATCAAAAAATATCAGAGGTGGGAAAGATTGAACGTACTGAGCTGACAAAATATAAGATGAGAGCAATAGAGGAAGAGAGTGATATTCTGGACATCCCAATGCTTACTGAATATAGTCAGAATAAGAATATAATTGAGAACATCTTCAATAAGCATTGGGCACTTCTGAAGGAAGATGAATTAATTGGTGAGAGATTGCCCCTTAAGCCCAGATTCATATATAGGAAAACTAAGAACCTGAGAAGCAAGATCGCACCGAGTATACATAACAAAGAAATCGTCGGAATAAAAGATGTCTTTGGGAAAAGGATCAAAGGATTCTTCCCCTGTCCGTCCTGTAAAGCATGCAAATGTGGAATTAAATCAACAACATTCAAATGTCATAATACAGGAGAGACACATAAGATCCATGATATGATAAGATGCCAGGACAAGGGGGTTGTATATATATGTTACAATGCCTATGTGGCCTGCAATACGTGGGCCAGACGTCGAGGCCTCTAAGAGACAGGATACGTGAACATTTATTGCTAATTGAAAAATGCAATATGGAAACACCTTTATACAAACATTTTTCCTTGAAACACAAGGGGAATACCAGAGATCTGACCTTTATGGGTATTCAGAAGGTCAATAGAGGATGGAGAGGAGGCAACTTTGAGAAGAAATTACTAATTACTGAATCCAAATGGATTTTTACTTTGGATTGCCTCCATCCTAAGGGATTAAATAATAAAGAGGACTTCTCTCACCTTTTCAAAATAACATAAAAATCCTGCCTATTTTAAAATGACATGAAAATCCTGCCTTAACCTCGAGAATATTTTCCATCTCATGATCGTTCCAGGTTCGTGAATATTCCTCTTGCCATTTTATATTTCAAACTTTGGATATTTTCCAGAAGGTAAACCTATTATGGTAACTATATACCTTTAAGATCAGCAAACATGAATGTTTACCTAATCCAATCATTATCATAAAAACACCAATAATAACATAAACCTAGTCTTAAATTCCCCAACTCCATCTATTATTACTATCTATATTTACCAAGGGACAATGTACCAACACATGGTTCGCTCATTTCTTATATTAAATATAATTAGTCAGTCATATCCTTTTCGGGTCGCCATGTACACATTTACACCTTTGAATCACTATTAAGTGCACAGCTACTGAGAAGCATTAAACCTGCCTTTGTTTTCACTGCATCAATACCAAAAGATCGTTTGTTTGGGTGAGCTGCCACACCTGCCTGAATCTGCAGCCTGTATCTACCAGCACATTGGTGTGCTTTGGGAGTATGTGAGTACCCACTTTATACTATAAAGCACATTTCTATGTATCATCCTTAATGGTCTGCACATATAGTGCTCTCTGTTTGTTTTACACCTGTTGCAGAACTACAGTATTGGAAGTATCCTTGAAAGGGTGAGCTGTCACACCCATCTAAATCTACAGCCTGCCCCTACCAGCACATGAGTGTGCTCGTGGAGTATGTGAGTACTCAATTGGCTATTCTGTTGCTTTTTCTTATGTCTTCAATCAGACTATACCACACATGAGGCGCCCGTCTGTTTTTTATTTCTCCTAGTTCTTGCCGGGATCATCCGGTTGAGAGGAGGCAGCCGCCGCTCAGCTATCAACTTATTTGTAAAAAGAGACATTTTCTTTCCTGTATACTCCAAAAGGGATTTATATAACCTTATATTGATATATTTTTCATCTCATAAGATAACATTAGTTTGTTTAAGTTTTAAATTGTCTTTAAGGGTTATCAATAACTACCATCTGAATTGTATACCATTCTGCGCCCCCTCCACTGTGATTTTATCACGTATTAGATTTTTTGTTGTGTCTCAGTTAGATATAGAGGGGAGTTGAATTTTTCTTCCATTATGTTATCAGTACTAGAAAGGTCCACTAGAAGGACATCTCAGGAAAACAACTACAATCAGACTTCTGATTTACCATCTACAGACACCTCTATAGAAGGTCTTTTTTCAACATTAGAAGGGTTACTAAAAACTGAGAATAGACATTGGTGGGACTTAGATACCCTTAAAAAATACAAAGATAAAAAACAGATCCCTAGAGGCTTAAGGGTGTTCAAAAAGTGTTCCTTTAAGAATGATGACACACTTTTAAGTAAATGGTTCTCTATTTTGGATAATTGTTCCTTTCAACTCATTGACCTTCTGATTAGTCACAGACAACAATTGGTAGATGACACAGCTAAAGAAATTGAAAAAGTCCAAAATGAGCTTGATAAATTAAAGGGACATTCTGAATACTCTAGACTCAACAGTCAAACGATAAAATCATCTGATGACTACCAGAGGGAACTGATTGAGAGGAAAAATTCCAAACTAGCCAGAGATGAGGAAGATTACAATAAAGGTATTGTGTATACATACAATAAGAAAAATGACATAGTAACTACCGATAATAAGGATTCTGATTGGAAAATAGTACAGAATAAAAACAACAGGAGAAAAAACCAAATGACCAATGGTCAGAACTGGACCCCTAAGAATTTAGGTAATTCCCATCAGAATCAATATTATCCGAATAGACAAAACTCTAACAGATATCAGACACCAAATCACTATGGGAACAATGATAGTCCTGGCCATAGAAATAATAATTGGGGACAACAGGAATATCCCTCTAATAATACACATTACAATAAACAGACAGTACAACAACAAAAACAAGAACTCACCAACATGAAAATAGAATGTCACATAATTATAACCATAATAATGGGACATATCATACACCATCAACCAGACAAAATGAATACCAACATTCAGAATATCACAATAGACACCCTACCAGAACCAATTTTGGACAAGATAATGACAATCAGTGGGAACACAATAAAAGACACACTGAGACTTCCCCAGTTTATTATGAAACCCCTATACAAAACAGATTTCATGTATTATGTAATGACAACGATAATCCAACTAATAGACAAACTGACCAGTCCCATATACGACAAGAAAGACCATCCACCTCAGCTGGTAACCATTTTTTAGGGGAGAGACCACTGGCCCCTCTGTGGGACAAAACGAAAGTACAAACAAACCACAAAAAAAGGTCATTTCCAAACGAGGGAGGAGAGGGAGAGGGAACACCCTCAAAAAAACAAAACTACAGAAATTAAAAGAAGGGATTTTTAATCTCTCATCTCACACATTGTCAGATGATGAAATTAGAATTTTAGGTAGAGGTTTGTCATTCTGTCCCCCCAATCAACCCAACATATTTAATTTGTTTGTAGATATTAACTCTTTTACTAGAAAGCTTTCTCTACAAAGATATTTTGCTGTCAAACAACTAAGAAAACACAAATTAGACGGTACGCCGATACTAACAGACGAAATGAATCCTAGAAACCTAACTCAAACCATCTATGCAGATCCTTCAGATCTAACAAATGACCTATTTGAACAGATTACACACACCAATCTTGCACCACCATCTACATTCAATCCTCCTAGGGAAGAGGGGTCTTACATAGATCTCTTCCAGCAGTTAGTGTTAGATGATTTTAATAAATTATTCCAGACAAGAAACAGAAATCTAAAACAAAATAGAACTAATTCACAACACATCAGAATGTGGCCTAATGAACAAAAAGCTTTAAACAATTTAATGGCTAATAAAAACTTGATCATACGCCAAGCAGACAAAGGCGGAGGAATAGTCCTACAGGACTATCCGGATTATATTGCCGAAGCCAAACATATAGTATTAGACACCGAATACTATAAAAAATTAGATAATGATCCAACAACAAAATTCAGTATAACTCTTAAAAATGTAATATTAGATGGTTTCCACAAAGGAATTCTAAACAAAAAAGAGAAACAATACCTCCTACCAGATCATCCCAGCATCCCGTTTTACTATCACTTACCTAAAATCCATAAAAATCAGACCCAACCCCCAGGTAGACCTATAATTTCAGGGATCAATAGTCTTACTGATCGACTATCAGAATATATTGATTTATTATTACAAAAGTATGTAACTAAGTTGTCTTCTTATATTAAAGACACAACAGATCTACTTAATAAATTACAGAATGTCAAAAGAGGTAAAACATCATTCTGGCTCACCTGTGATGTTGGGGCACTGTACTCCAACATTGACCATACATTAGGATTAAATGCTATAAGAAGTTATCTAGATAATGACATCTATCTTCCCCTCCCACAACAAGAGTTCATTCTTATTTGCATAAAACATATTTTAAAACACAATTACTTTCAATTTCTCGATGATTACTATCTACAAGTCAAGGGTACGGCCATGGGTACCAGGTTTGCCCCCAGTTTTGCCAACCTCTTCATGGGTATGTTTGAGGAACAATACATCTATAACACAAACTGGGAGGCAAACCTGGTATTCTATGGCCGGTATATAGACGACCTCATCTTCATCTGGGAGGGAACAAGAGATGAGGCCATCCTTTTCATTAATCATTTAAATTCCAATAATTTGGGTTTATCATTTTCACACAACCTACAGATGGAACAGATTGAGTTTTTGGACATCTGTCTAGGATGGAATGAGATGGGGGATGTTGTGTCTTCCACCTATTTTAAAGAAGTAGATAGCAATAATTTTTTACATTTTGCAAGCAATCATCTTAATAGCTGGAAGACCAACATCCCCTATAGTCAATTTAGACGTATAAGAAGAAACTGTAGTACGCTCACCCTCTATGAACAACAATCAGAAGTCCTTTTTAATAGGTTTAAAGAAAAGGGTTATCCTATTACATTAATAGAAGATAGCTTCTTAAGAGCAAAAAATGAGGACAGAAGCACTATCCTCGCCGCAAAATTGGAAGACCCCTCTAAACGAGATAATACTCACCTTAAAGACCCTCTTTTTATTACCCAATTTAACTCCAAACATAGTGTCAGAGTATATGAATATTATGATGAATATTACATATGTGTACATATATATATATATATATATATATATATATATATATGTGTATATATATATATATATGTATATTTTATACACTGTATATGTTAGATGAGACCTCAGGATTAATTGAACATGAGTTTGTTGAACACAGCTTCTAATACACGTCTATCAGGATTGACGATCAGTAGAGCCTTTTTGAAGCACGACCCCTGTAGTGTAAAACACACAAACATTTCTTTTCTAAAGGAAATAGCTCAGTGACCCTATTCATTTGACTATATATGCAGATTTTTATAACTTCAGAACATTTGGTGAGGTGAGAAAAGAATGTGTTCAAGGACCCCTTTGGAATTTGACACGTGTGATACAACAGTTCTATCTCACTGAATCTCTATTTGAAGACGTACTGCAAAAACCCCATCTTGGGGGAAGGTGACACAAATAAAATTAAATTACATTTTGCAAGGGGAACAATGCCAGTTTTCCATGTATGTTTAGAATGGTTCATGATATATATATTGAAATTAAGCACATTGTATTAAATAGATAATTGCTGCAGGGGATATTTATATAGGAAATAAATTCAGATATACATAGAAATGATATATATGTTTTGAAAACATAAAAGATCTTACTTAGCCTCTGTGTTTTTAAGAATATAAATAAATATTTATGGACCATACACATATTAATGCTTGGATCATCTCTAATAATTATTTCTATTTTTATTGCAGACAACCATTGGTCATGAGCATCAATCTTAGAAAGAGACGGAATGCCTGAATGAAATGAAATGTCATATCATATAAATGTGAAACAAATGTTTATAAAGTTTTAAATACATCTCTTAAAATATAGTGAGATGAAGATATGGAAGTTACTTTGATGTGATATGACTGAGATATAAATTTTCTGTTAGGCTAAATGAAATATAAATTATTTTAATATAATGTTAGAGATATGTGATGTTTCATATCAAAACGATCAGGAAATTAATCTGATGCCGCTTCACCTATAATTGATATTGGGAGAGACTGGTGCAAGAAATTATGGCAATTATTATACATTTTAAAGAAAGATGTTTAATATATAACTGTATTTCTTTGTCATGCTGCATTTATTTGTACTGTCTAATTGTAATGCTGCCACCCGGTGTTATGCTGAGAGAACTACAGCCAGAAAGCCTTTTGGCTGTTAAATATAAGATAATCCAATGAAAAGGGACAAGGCCGTGGGCGTTTCCAATATTCACCAATGACTGATAAATAATCAAAAAGGGGAGGGGTGAGATCAGATGATTTAACCCCAGCATAGAGACTAAAGAGGGGGGTGTTGACTGATCCAGAAAGGAGTAACTGCGGCAGTTATTAATCAAAAGCACACATCTACCATTGGACTCCATATGCTTTACCCCAATTTTGAATTTCTGAGGTGAATTGGATCTGTTGCAAAACATTGGGAACCGGATTGCTGTTTATTTGGGTGATGTATACAAGGTTTTTGTAAGATAAGTTATAAGCATAGCCACTACAGTAAAATTGCAATTTTTGAATTGGAAAGAACAAATTGGGTTTTTAGATTGTATTATATAACCTTAAATAGCTCTTAGCCTGCCTGTTTGTATGCAAGCATTTAAATTAAACATTTATTATTGCTGTACTTAGCAGAGTTAAGGAAATATTTCAAGTTAGCATTTCATAGCCTATGTATTGTTATACTAATCCCAATCCTAAATTGTTTATCTATGCAAATATATAATAATAATTCAGAAGTGTATATTGTATTTCAAATTGCTAGTCACAGCCTATATATTGTATTGTTGTTTAAATCTGTGTCTGATTGGCTAAGTAACTCATCTATGCAAGTTCTGATATTGTCAGTTAATTTTGTATTAGGATAAATTGCAATTAAATAGCAGAATATATATTATCCTATTGTTTTATAAACACTGTTTAGAATTGTATTGCTTGGATGTTAAAGGTTTTAATCCCATTGTGTTAAATAAATAAGGCTAAATTGTGAAGGTATATTTTTCTGGGTTTTGTAAGAAGGATAGCATATCTTAAGAGTTGGTTTTAACGCATATAAATTTTGTTTCATTTCCTTTTATTGCAAATACACTTCAATATGTTTATGGATATTAACTAAATAAAAGAATTCAGATATTTATATTAATTGTATGGTCTAGTAGGTGCATGGTTGATAAGGGTTTCTATTTCTTTGTATTGTGTTTATAACCCTGCCATAAACTTATATATATTATTTGGATAGCACTGCTAAGATTTTCATAAATATACTGACATAATAATTGGAGGCACTGCTGAGATTTAATAATATCCATCATAATTGATATAATATATTTGTAAGTAAATAGAAATTATTATAAAAAAGAAAAAAAAAATTCATATTTCGATATTAATATTTTAAAGATATAATTTTTTTGAAAGGTTGAAATATTAATTTTCATATTTCGAGATTGACATTAATATCTTGAAATATTATTAAAGATTAATTTTGAAAAATTAATAAAAATATTAATTTTTCATATTTCAAAATTAATCAAAAATATTAATTTTTCATATTTTCAAAGTTAATAAAAAATATTAATTTTTCATATTTCGGAATATTAATTTTTCATATTTCAAAATTAATAATATTTTTTTTTTTTAAATATAAAATTTTTCTCTCTTTTTATTGGCAAAAATTGTATTAGCATTTTAGTTAAATAAATACTAAACCAATACAATAATGTCTGTAGCCAGAAGTGACTCATTTAATTCTATACATAGCAATGAAATTGGTCCCATAACCATACCTATTACTAAAGGTCAGGTCCTTAAGAAAGATATCTTAAGTTACCTTAAAGGGAAGTTTAATATTGCGGGTGAATTAAATGATTTTATGGATATGCTTGAAACTAGGGCTAAAAATATTACCGTTAATAATAATATGTGGAATGAAGAGAATGAATTCTTCCAGGAATTATTAATGATTAATCAATGCGAAGCTCCCAAAAAGCGAGACGAACTAATACTAAAATCCTGGCCCCTTTTAATATGCATAATTGACGAAATGTCGTTTTGTGTCACAGACAAACGATTGCAAATACAGGAGCTAGAAAATAGTATTCGTTCCTCGCGCAGACGCGAAGAGGGTTTAAAAATAGCCAAAAATAAAATGGATGAATTTGCCCAAAACCTAGCCACCTTAGATAAGCACAATATGAACTTAATCACGCAGATACAAGATTTAAATAAACAGCTTGCGCAAAGCCAGAGAGAATTAAGCGATTTAAAAAGGTCATATCGCCATAATGAAAACCCCTATATTAGCAATGAGAATAATACAGATAATGCTAACTCCTTTAGAGAACGCGTCAGGGACGAGGTACTAAAATATATAGAACAACATAGACAAATGACCCCTAACGGGTCAGAAGTAGATTTCCCAAATAGACAATCCCCTCAGGATGTAAATCCAGAGGACAGCTGTAGCGCAGCTGATGCGGGGGAGGGAAACTCTAACAGAGAATCCCAAAATAAGTCTGATAAAGTCTATGATTCCCATAAAATAATCACTTTCGTACAACGCGCAGTACCTATATTCTCCAATAAGGGAACAACATCTGTAATTGATCATTTATAGGCTTTTGAAAATGCGTTAGCTATAATGAATGTTACAAGTGAGAAATTGAAAATTGAATTTCTACCTTGGGTATTTGACAGTAAGCATCACAAATTCTTTGCCTCACTAAAGGATATGAATATTCATTCCTGGAATGGGGTAAAACGACAATGCAGAAAAGAATTCGGGCAATATCGCACTAAAACTGCCGCGAAGATAGCGGTATATGGTTTAAAGTGTCGTGCGAATCAGAGTCCAATCGAATTCCTTTCTGTATTGAAAAATGCGTACAGTATGGCTGAAGATAATCCCAAATTTGACGGCTCAGAATTTGTAAATTTATTTTTTGAAGCACTACCTACACCCATCAAAATTAACTTAGCTAGAGATTTTTATGAGGACTGCTCATTGGAATGGCTGATCAAAGAGAGTACAAAATTATACTCTATTCAGCAATCCAGTGAACAGGGGGTGAAAAAGGAGTCAAAACCCAAAATTGTAGCAGAAACTAGGGTGTCACCTAGCCCCCTCAATTTGGAATCTAAAAAGAGAACTTATGCAGAGGTGACCAGTCAAAACAGGCCATCTCCACAGAGGTTTAATTCTGCCCCTCCCCCTACGCAGGTTGAGGCGCAGGGAGACTATAACCAAAGTGGGGGACATAATCAGGTGAGTAATTACTCACAAAGAGAATACTCACCAAATAATTGGTATCCGCGCAAGGGTAGATACAATAGACGGCGAAGATATTCTCAGGGTAACCAGACACCCCAGGTATATAATGCTCCCCAAAGTACTAATGCTGAACAAGCTGAACCCCAGGGGCAACCACGCCAGAATAGAAATAGTGGCCCTGATTCTGAGGGAACCCAATGGTCCAGGAATCAGTACAATGGGGCACCAAGAGATAGGCCCAGGGGTAGAGGTAACTTGTACAATCAGGTAGATATGCTGTTTACCCAATTAAATCGGTTGAGCGAACAAATCGCTAATATGAGTCAAAAATCTACGGCTCAGCAACCGAACAATACTTTTTTAGGGGTACAGCCAGTGGTCAGCAGTGGACCACAGGCACAGTCATAAATACTGCAGTATCACCTGAAGGGGAGGGGAGATATATACAAAATGTAGTAATAAATATCAATGATACTAATCATGTTATCTCCCCACAGACCGGAAACGGACAAATTAGCTGTGACAATGAGCGACATCAGCCGGGAAAAATTAACTAAACTTTTCCTCTGCAGTGTTATCTTAACATTATTTCCACAGATGCAGTACACAAGAACCCAGCTGACCTTGTCATAGGGGAAACAGGTAGGTATGAAATTTCCTCTGCATCGAATGACACAGCGGATCCAGGTAAAACGTGGCGAAGCCCACAGATGTACAAGAATGCAAATTTTATGTGTGAAATGATAGAAACTGCAGGAAGATATTATGTACTAGTTGAGCTGCAAGATTCAGTCTCCAACCCTATCAGGGGATTAATTGACACTGGGTCACAGGCAACTATCTTATCCCACAGGTACTACACACAGCTAAATGAGCTAACACCCCACAAACCCAAAATAAGAGAATTTGACGGTTCTCTAATAGGTGTTGGGGGTGACTCCCTAAAAGTCTTCGGTACTGCCTGGTTAAAATTTAAATTGGGGAACAGGGTCATAAGACACCCTGTCATTATAGTGGATCTGCCAACTGATCGTTTAATTATTGGTAGTGATCTCCTGAAACGATTAAGCACCATAATTGATTGCATAAATAATGTAATTTGGTCGCAAATTAAACGGCCTATCAATTATGAAAAATCTGGTATATCTCGCGCCCGACATAGCTGTCACGTGGTAGAAGAGAAACCAGATGCTGTGGAGATTCATTTCAGGAATAACTCTGTACCTGAAATCACTATCCTACAAATAGATGATCAGACTCCTTTTAGTGGCTCTGATGGTAATACTTTTAAAATATCGCCTGGAAAGATAGCGAATATTTCCCTAGATGGCGATGTATTAACCATATCACTCCACAAGGGGGATCATAAAATCCCTAAGGGGGGAGGCCACGCTCAATACCTCACAGGGATTGAGAGAGTTAAAGAGGATCTATTTATCCCTATACAAGTGCATGACCTTGGAAAAACCAAGTATGCTAAAATAAACTTAAAACAGGAAGCTAGCTATATAAGCGAAGGTTTATTAGCGCAGATAGCTGAACCTAAAGTGATTAAATATCTTTCTCCCCAAGACCACTGCGTCAACGGCCTGGATGACAGGTCTGAAAGCTATAACATCACAGCTAAGTGCTTATTATCTATCTCTATTGGTAATAAGTCAGTGAAGCACCTGTTTTTAGTTTTAAATACTCCCCATAATCAAATATACATTGGCAATGATATCTTACATAGATATGCCATACAAATAGATTTGATTAATTCTTGCCTTTGGAGCAGGTTAAAGGGGGACCCTGAAGTATTTCAGGATGAAAATGCAGCCCTAAAATCAAACCAGCAATTACCATATGCTGTGAATATGCAGGTATCTAGCGATGTTATAATTCCTGCTGGGGCTGATAAATTTCTTTTACCCTTACAGGTAAAGAGAGGGCAGAAATTAAAAACTTCTGAAACACTGATTTGCCTCTCCCATAGAATACAAAATCTGGGTGTCACAGTAACCTACACTCCTATGGTGAATATTGGAACTATTCCAATACATATTATTGTGCATAACATGACCCCACAGGATATAACCTTATCCAAGGGAACTACCATAGGATATGCACTGGAATCAAGTTATTACACTTTTGGATTCCAGAATAATGTAATTGGGCTAATACCTGAAGGATACCTAACTGAAGAACAATTAATAGAACAATCCTTTGCATCTATGCCAGAGGGTCTATTTAATGTTCAATCTATTTATCCCTTCAGCTCAGAGGAAGGCATCTGTAAAATTGAAGAAGCCTCTCTAGTGTTTGATCAGCCAATCAAAGAGCAAGATTACCCCAATACCCAGAGTCATGGGAGCAATGTAAATTATAATCAAGGGGATCTCACCTCTAGGTTGGAAGAAGCCTATGAAATAGGACAGCCTGAAATCTTTCCAGGATTTCAGCAAATAGTCAAAGAGCAAATATCCTTAGCTAATGGCTGTTCCAGCGATGACGAACGCCAACAGCTGCGAGAACTCCTAATGGAATACAAGGATATTTTCGCTAAGGATTCTTATGACTGTGGTACTACAGACTTGCACATTGCAAGAATACAAACAGATCCCGATGCGCCACCTGTATTTGTCAAACAATACAGACTTCCCTTAGCCTCATATGATTCTCTTGCAGAGATCATAAGGAATTTGGAAGAAAGAGGTATTATCAGACAGGTGCACAGCTCTTATAATAATCCTATTCTAGGTGTCCTTAAGCCCAATGGACAATGGTGTTTGTGTGCTGACTTAAGACAGCTAAACAAACGAGTATACATGTCTGGCTGGCCTGTACCATACATTGACCAGTGCCTAGCACAAATGCAGGGATCCAAAATATTCACTGCCATTGATTGTGCACAGGGATATTGGACCATAAAGGTACATGAAGAGGACCAATATAAGCTAGCATTCTCCTTCCAAAAGGTTCAGTATGCATTCCAGAGACTTCCATTTGGATACATAAATTCTGGACATGAATTTGCTGTATTCATGCATAAGGCTATGCCTGATGCACTGGAAAGGGGGACCTTATCTTATGTTGATGATGTTTTAATCAAAAGCACAGACTTTGAAAAACACATCGCAGAGCTTAAACACGTCCTCAGCCAACTTAAAAGGGCAGGTGTCAAATTATCCCTGCAAAAAGCTCAATGGTGCCGCACTCGTGTAAACTTCTTGGGACATGAAGTTACCTCTGAAGGATTAAATCCCCAAAAGAAAAAGGTGGAAGCTATAGTGAATTCTAAAAACCCAACTAACTTAAAGGAATTGAGATCATTCCTGGGTATGACAAATTATTCTCGCAAATTCATTGATAATTATGCGGAATTAGCTAAACCACTACTGCTTCTTCTGAAGAAAGATGTGAAATGGCACTGGAGTGAGTCTCAAGAGACAGCCATCAGAGAGCTGAAGAGAAAACTCACTCAAGCACCTTGCTTAGCATACCCTGAAGGTGGCAAACCTTTCTTCTTAGAGACAGGTTACACAGATATAAGCATGAGTGCTGTGTTATACAAAAAGCATGATAATTTGAACAAAGCCATTGCTTATGCGAGCAAAAATCTATCTCCAGTAGAAATAAAGTTTAACGATTGCGAAAAAGCCCTCTTATCTACTGTATGGGCTCTACAAAATTTCCGCAGCTATATACAGGGCGAGAAAATTATTGTAGAAACGGCCCACCAGCCTTTGCTATATTTGCAAAGTGAGAGAATAAGAGATGGAAATTTGTCTAATAGCCGCATAACAGCATGGACTCTTTCCTTGCAAGGCTGGCCATTAGAAATTCGCTACAAGCAGAATAAAAAGAATCCAGTCGCACAAGGACTTGCTGAGCTCCACGACTGTACTGATAGAGATCCTGGGGAAGAATTATCAGAAGATGATTTTCTGGAAGAACAATTGCTTTCCCCATATAAAATGTACAATGAGGACCATTGTCAAACATTACCTTGGGTATATGTTGATGGTTGTTCTTACCATGCCACTATTGATAATGAGCGCAGATTAGTCGCTGGCATTGGTATAACTGGGGCAAATGGATTCTCAAATATATCTGTAGGTTTCAACATTGGACCAAGATCCAGTCAGGTTGCAGAACTAACTGCTGTTTTCAAAACCATTGAAATGGCTATTGAACATGGTATTCATGAATTTGTGATCATAACTGACTCAAATTATGTGCGTGACAGTTTTGTTGAATACCTGCCAACTTGGAAAAGAAATGGCATGCAGAAAAGCAATAACAAACCAGTCAAGCATGGCAAATTGTTCTGCGAGATTGATAATCTGGTGGTATCCAATGAATTAACCATACACTGGAAAAAGACCAAGGGTCATTCCAAAGTTCTAGGTCCTGATAAGGAAGGCAATGACCTTGCGGATTCATTAGCCAAACAAGGAGCCATAACTGGAGAACTCCTTAATATTGACCACTTAATGGGTGCAATTCAAGTAGAAGCCATTACCAGAAACCAGGCAAAACAACAGAGTGAGCCTAACTTGGTACAATGGAGTCAGGATTCTCCTAGTGAGGACCTGATCACTAGTCAAAAAGAAGACCCCATTGTAGGCATCTTCTATAAACACATAGAAGATCCTGAAAGCAACCCCATCTCAAAAGATGATTGTATTGGCAAAGAAGATCTGAGAATCTTAATAAAATCTAAATCACAATTCAAATTACAGGATGGTTTGTTAATTAGAACCTCCAAAACTGGCATCCAGCAGTGGGTAGTACCCACCAAGTTCAGAGGTCTAATGCTTCAACATGCCCATGATGCTCCCACATCTGGTCATCGCGGTGCCAAACTCACGTATGAAATATTGCGTGATTATGCTTTTCGGCCACACATGTTGAAAGATGTTCAAACCTACTGTCAAGGGTGTTTAATCTGCCCACAGTTCCAACCCACTGCACCAACGCATAGAGCGCCATTGCAGAAAAGGGGGATGGTAATGCCATGGTCAGATATACAAATTGATTTTATTGGTCCGGTAACAAGGTCATCAAGAGGTAACAAGTACATGTTAACAGTGACATGCCTGTTCACTAAATGGGTAGAGTGCATTAGTGCACCTAACAATAGTGCTGAAACATGTGCAGCATTGCTCATCAACCATGTATTTTCCAGATTTGGTTTGCCCCAAAGAATCGAATCAGATCGGGGGACCCACTTCACTAGCGAAATAATGACAAAAATGTGGAAAATACTAGGGGTTAAAAGAAAGCTCCATATTGCTTATAGAGCTGCCTCAAGTGGTGGTGTAGAGCGCTACAACCAGTCTATTGTTAAAATCCTCAAAAAGTTTGTGAGTGAAACAGGTAAAGACTGGGATGTAAAACTACCTCTAGTCTTAATGGCATTAAGAGCAACTCCAAGTAATGCTACCAAGATGTCACCTTTTGAACTGATGACTGGTAGAAGAATGGTTCTACCTCAGCATCTGCTGTACCGTACATCAGACCAAAACTTGATAAACGCTGCCAATACACATCAATATGTGGAGAACCTAAGAAAGCATCTGCAATATGCATTTGCATTTGCTCAAAGGAATTTAGAAAGAGCCGCAACTACCACTAAAACCTATTATGATCTCAAAACGTCCAAAAAGGAATATGAAATAAATGATAAAGTTTATCTTTATAACTTTGGAAGAGATCAGGTTAGGGAGAAGAAATTTCTTCCCTCATGGAAAGGTCCTTTCGTCATTACTGACAAAATATCTCCAGTGGCCTATAAAATAAGGATCCCCAAAAATGAAGGTTTCATAGATAAATGGGTACATATCAATCAATTGCGGGCATGTCATCCCAGATCCCAACTACAAGTCATAGAGGGAGAATGAAGTGTCATATCCCCAAATGCACTAAAGACATACTGTAATTTAAAGATGCCTAACTGATAAACATGAAAGCTCAAAATAACAAACTTTCTTCATAAGAGACTGTCTATGAGGTATACGGTTGATCCTCATCAAATACCACTGACTTTAAGCCAATTCAAATACATGTGTCCTACATCTATTTGAAGTTGGAAGGGGGATTTATGTCAGAGTATATGAATATTATGATGAATATTACATATGTGTGCATATATATATATATATATATATATATATATATGTATATTTTATACACTGTATATGTTAGATGAGACCTCAGGATTAATTGAACATGAGTTTGTTGAACACAGCTTCTAATACACGTCTATCAGGATTGACGATCAGTAGAGCCTTTTTGAAGCACGACCCCTGTAGTGTAAAACACACAAACATTTCTTTTCTAAAGGAAATAGCTCAGTGACCCTATTCATTTGACTATATATGCAGATTTTTATAACTTCAGAACATTTGGTGAGGTGAGAAAAGAATGTGTTCAAGGACCCCTTTGGAATTTGACACGTGTGATACAACAGTTCTATCTCACTGAATCTCTATTTGAAGACGTACTGCAAAAACCCCATCTTGGGGGAAGGTGACACAAATAAAATTAAATACATTTTGCAAGGGGAACAATGCCAGTTTTCCATGTATGTTTAGAATGGTTCATGATATATATATTGAAATTAAGCACATTGTATTAAATAGATAATTGCTGCAGGGGATATTTATATAGGAAATAAATTCAGATATACATAGAAATGATATATATGTTTTGAAAACATAAAAGATCTTACTTAGCCTCTGTGTTTTTAAGAATATAAATAAATATTTATGGACCATACACATATTAATGCTTGGATCATCTCTAATAATTATTTCTATTTTTATTGCAGACAACCATTGGTCATGAGCATCAATCTTAGAAAGAGACGGAATGCCTGAATGAAATGAAATGTCATATCATATAAATGTGAAACAAATGTTTATAAAGTTTTAAATACATCTCTTAAAATATAGTGAGATGAAGATATGGAAGTTACTTTGATGTGATATGACTGAGATATAAATTTTCTGTTAGGCTAAATGAAATATAAATTATTTTAATATAATGTTAGAGATATGTGATGTTTCATATCAAAACGATCAGGAAATTAATCTGATGCCGCTTCACCTATAATTGATATTGGGAGAGACTGGTGCAAGAAATTATGGCAATTATTATACATTTTAAAGAAAGATGTTTAATATATAACTGTATTTCTTTGTCATGCTGCATTTATTTGTACTGTCTAATTGTAATGCTGCCACCCTGTGTTATGTTGAGAGAACTACAGCCAGAAAGCCTTTTGGCTGTTAAATATAAGATAATCCAATGAAAAGGGACAAGGCCGTGGGCGTTTCCAATATTCACCAATGACTGATAAATAATCAAAAAGGGGAGGGGTGAGATCAGATGATTTAACCCCAGCATAGAGACTAAAGAGGGGGGTGTTGACTGATCCAGAAAGGAGTAACTGCGGCAGTTATTAATCAAAAGCACACATCTACCATTGGACTCCATATGCTTTACCCCAATTTTGAATTTCTGAGGTGAATTGGATCTGTTGCAAAACATTGGGAACCGGATTGCTGTTTATTTGGGTGATGTATACAAGGTTTTTGTAAGATAAGTTATAAGCATAGCCACTACAGTAAAATTACAATTTTTGAATTGGAAAGAACAAATTGGGTTTTTAGATTGTATTATATAACCTTAAATAGCTCTTAGCCTGCCTGTTTGTATGCAAGCATTTAAATTAAACATTTATTATTGCTGTACTTAGCAGAGTTAAGGAAATATTTCAAGTTAGCATTTCATAGCCTATGTATTGTTATACTAATCCCAATCCTAAATTGTTTATCTATGCAAATATATAATAATAATTCAGAAGTGTATATTGTATTTCAAATTGCTAGTCACAGCCTATATATTGTATTGTTGTTTAAATCTGTGTCTGATTGGCTAAGTAACTCATCTATGCAAGTTCTGATATTGTCAGTTAATTTTGTATTAGGATAAATTGCAATTAAATAGCAGAATATATATTATCCTATTGTTTTATAAACACTGTTTAGAATTGTATTGCTTGGATGTTAAAGGTTTTAATCCCATTGTGTTAAATAAATAAGGCTAAATTGTGAAGGCATATTTTTCTGGGTTTTGTAAGAAGGATAGCATATCTTAAGAGTTGGTTTTAACGCATATAAATTTTGTTTCATTTCCTTTTATTGCAAATACACTTCAATATGTTTATGGATATTAACTAAATAAAAGAATTCAGATATTTATATTAATTGTATGGTCTAGTAGATGCATGGTTGATTAGGGTTTCTATTTCTTTGTATTGTGTTTATAACCCTGCCATAAACTTATATATATTATTTGGATAGCACTGCTAAGATTTTCATAAATATACTGACAATAGTCTTATTAAAAAAACTTTAAATAAACATTGGCCAATACTTCTCAAAGACCCCATTCTAAAGAATAATATCAAAAATACCCCACGAGTAGTGTTTCGAAGAGCACCAACTCTCAAGCAAAAACTGGCACCAAGTAAAATAGTAATATCTAAAAGAAACCATATACACAATGGTACATCATATATTGATAGGAAAGCAAACCCAGGAGCTTATAGATGCAATAAGTCAAGATGCCATATGTGCAGCTTCATTACTCATGGACACACCTCTGTCAAATGTCACACAACAGGAGAAATATTTCCCATTAAAAATAGGATTGATTGTAGTACTGAGTATGTTATCTATGTCCTCACCTGCAGATGTGGCCTACAATATTTGGGCCGCACTTGCAGGAGGATACGTACCAGATGGAGTGAGCATTTAAGAAACATAAAAAAAACAATCACTTAAACATAGCATATCGCTCCACAGCACTGTTCAGCATCAAGGACACCATCATACTTTTTGCATCACTCCACTGGAATTCATCCCTTCCAAAATGGGAACCAATAGATATACTCGTTTGCGCCAGAGGGAGACATACTGGATCTTCAAGTTCCAGTCTTTGTTTCCCTCTGGCCTTAACAAAGTATTAGATTTGGCAGCCTTTTAGAAGGCACCACCATCTTCTATTATTCAGCTATCCGGTCATATATCACCCCCCTTATCTTATCCCTAAGAGTATGGGTCTTAACATTATCCACCCATAGATCCAAATAGCACTATTCTCTATCCATCAATTAGTCTTAATATATCAGTGACCCTCCATTAGGGCCTTTGTAATCATAACTTACATTACACTACATTCTATAATCTTCAAAATAATGTAGTGTAGTGTAGAACTGTGTTTTTTTGCAGTTCTGAGCAAAATTGGCTTTGTTAAGCACATAGACACACACACACACACACACGTAGGATTTGCTCTTATTTCTTTTCATCTTTTTTTCTTTTAGGTCCATATCAATGGTCATATATTAATATTAATGTAACCTTTTTAGGGCACTAACTCTACAGAAGACACTACTTACAGTATTATCACAGTTCCACTTCCCCTTTTTTTTTTTTTTTTTTCTTTTTCTTTCACACTGCTGCACAAGTGACTATTTAAAGACTTCTGACTAAACTGCTCACGTTCTATATCCCACGATAGGACAAGATTGCACATTTGCTGTCCAACCTACTAAAAATATTATAACATACTAAGAAGTTTATATTCAGTTTGTTATTGAAATAAAAATGCCAAAAAAACACATATAGACAGCAGCCTTTTATGCAGCTGTCCTTTGCGATTTTTCTGTGTGCATTAGCAGAAAAGGGATTGCCATATTATTGATTGGTAACATAACTGGAATATATTTATTATTTTACTAAACATTTCTTCTTTCTTTCTCTTCTTCTACATGTAACACATGAATGCACAACTTGGTATACACAAAAGGGTGAATATTATAACATACTAAGAAGTTTATATTCAGTTTGTTATTGAAATAAAAATGCCAAAAAAACACATATAGACAGCAGCCTTTTATGCAGCTGCCTTTTGCGATTTTTCTGTGTGCATTAGCAGAAAAGGGACTGCCATATTATTGATTGGTAACATAACTGGAATATATTTATTATTTTATTACACATTTTTTTTTTTTTCTACATGTAACACATGAATGCACAACTTGGTATACACAAAAGGGTGAATATTATAACATACTAAGAAGTTTATATTCAGTTTGTTATTGAAATAAAAATGCCAAAAAAACACATATAGACAGCAGCCTTTTATGCAGCTGCCTTTTGCGATTTTTCTGTGTGCATTAGCAGAAAAGGGACTGCCATATTATTGATTGGTAACATAACTGGGATATATTTATTATTTTATTACACATTTTTTTTTTTTTCTACATGTAACACATTAATGCACAACTTGGTATACACAAAAGGGTGAATATTTCAATTTTTTATTTTGCAAAGTCAATTTTTTAGTTGCAAAGTATATTTTTTCTAGTGAACAACCAATTAGCCTCAGAGACACCAGATAGCTCACACAGGTGAGAATCAATTAGGAACACACCCCTTAGAATGGACACAATTGTTTGTTTGTAGGGTATAAAAGGCAGAGGTAGGAATGATTATGATATGCCTGATGAAACGGTTTGCCAACCGAGAAACGCGTTGCAATCATTGGGGCCAACTGGGTTACCCTGTAATCCACTTTGTATAACAACCCTGGTGTTGTTTTTAAATTTTTGTTTTTAATAAATATTTGCAAATTTTTACTTTTGGAGTGGATCTCATTTCCTACCATCTGCCTGCAATCACTACTAAGTGCACAGCTACTGAGAAGCATTAAACCTGCCTTTGTTTTCACTGCATCAATACCAAAAGATAGTTTGTTTGGGTGAGCTGCCACACCTGCCTGAATCTGCAGCCTGTATCTACCAGCACATTGGTGTGCTTTGGGAGTATGTGAGTACCCACTTTATACTATAAAGCACATTTCTATGTATCATCCTTAATGGTCTGCACATATAGTGCTCTCTGTTTGTTTTACACCTGTTGCAGAACTACAGTATTGGAAGTATCCTTGAAAGGGTGAGTTGTCACACCCATCTAAATCTACAGCCTGCCCCTACCAGCACATGAGTGTGCTCGTGGAGTATGTGAGTACTCATTTGGCTATTCTGTTGCTTTTTCTTATGTCTTCAATCAGACTATACCACACATGAGGCGCCCCTCCGTTTTTTATTTCTCCTACACCTTTGAATTATATGGATGTGAGGATATGTATCCTTATAGGTATACATGATTGTATAGATACCGCCATGTGGACACACAACTTACTACTGAGACAGCTATCAGACTATTTTAAGTAAAGCTAATTATAGCTATAGCTTCCACCACTATCTCTACCTAATTAATTATTAGTACCAGTCCTCTCCCTTACCTTTCTAAGCTGTCTGCTATCACAGAGTGAGATATAGGGGGCTAGTTATCAAGCCGTCTACTTTTCTGGCTTCGCCGGCCCAATACGTCCGCCTAAGCTCGCCTACCTTCGCCGCCGCGGACCTGAAAAAATACGCCTAAGTTATCAAATAAAGCTGTCAAAAAGCCGCGGGGCGATGAGCAGCGGACTGTGACAGTTATCACTCATCCGATCTCGCTGCCCTTCGGCTTTTTCCCAGCTTTATTGCTAGCCTGTCACTAAGCACTCACACTAAACTGCACTGTTCTACCCCCTATACCGGCGCCCCCGGAGCCCCCCGCAACTCAATAAAGTTACTAACCCCTAAACCGCCGCTCCTAGACCCTGCCGCAACTCTGATAAATGTATTAACCCCTAAACCGCCGCTCCCGGACACCGCTGCCACCTACATTATACCTAGTAACCCCTATCCTGCCCCCCCTATACCGTCGCCCTCTATTATAAAATTATTAACCCCTATCCTGCTGATCCCGCACCTCTCCGCAACTAAATAAATAGTTTAACCCCTAAACCGCCGCTCCATGAACCCGCCGCAACCTATAATAAATTTATTAACCCCTATCCTGCCCCCCACTACGCCGCCGCCACTGTAATAAAATGATTAACCCCTAAACCTAAGTCTAACCCTAACCATAACGCCCCCCTAACTTAAATATTAATTAAATAAATCTAAATAAATTAACTCTTATTAACTAAATGAATCCTATTTAAAACTAAATACTTACCTTTAAAATAAACCCTAATATAGCTACAATATAAATAATAATTATATTCTAGCTATCTTAGGATTTATTTTTATTTTACAGGTACCTTTCAATTTATTTTAACCATGTACAATAACTATTAAATAGTTATTAACTATTTAATAGCTTACCTAGCTAAAATAAAGAGAAATGTACCTGTGAAATAAATCCTAACCTAAGTTACAATTACACCTAACACTACACTATACTTTAATAAATTATTCCTATTTAAACTAAATACTTACCTGTAAAATAAACCCTAAGATAGCTACAATATAATTAATAATTATATTCTAGCTATCTTAGGATTTATATTTATTTTACAGGTAACTTTGTATTTATTTTAGCTAGTTAGAATAGTTATTAAATAGTTATTAACTATTTAATAACTACCTAGCTAAAAGAAATATAAAATTACCTGTAAAATAAATCCTAACTTAAGTTACAATTAAACCTAATACTACACTATCATTAAATTAACTAAATAAACTACCTACAAAGAACTACAATGAAATACAATTACATAAACTAACTAAAGTACAAAAAATAAAAAAAGCTAAGTTACAAAAAATAAAAAATTAAGTTACAAACATGTTAAAAATATTACAACAATTTTAAGCTACTTACACCTAATCTAAGCCCCCTAATAAAATAACAAACCCCCCCAAAATAAAAAAAATCCCTACCCTATTCTAAATTACATAAATTTCAAAGCTCTTTTACCTTACCAGCCCTTAAAAGGGCCATTTGTGGGGGCATGCCCCAAAAAGTTCAGCTCTTTTGCCTGTAAAATAAAAATACAACCCCCCCCAACATTAAAACCCACCACCCACATACCCCTAATCTAACCCAAACCCCCCTTACAAAAACCTAACACTAATCCCCTGAAGATCATCCTACCTTGAGTCGTCTTCACTCAGCCGAGCCACCGATGGAACTGAAGAGGACATCCGGAGCGGAAGAAGTTAATCCTCCAAGCGGCGCTGAAGAAATCTTCCATCCGATGAAGTCATCATCCAGGCGGCGCTGAAGAAGTCTTCGATCCGGCCGATGTCATCTTCAAAGAGGCGCTGAAGAGGTCTTCTATCCGGGCGAAGTCATCTTCCAAGCCGGGTCTTGAATCTTCCTTCCGCCGACGCGGAACCACCTTCTTCACCGACGGACTACAACGAATGACGGCTCCTTTAAGGGACGTCATCCAAGATGGCGTCCCCTCAATTCCGATTGGCTGATAGGATTCTATCAGCCAATCGGAATTAAGGTAGGAAAATCTGATTGGCTGATGGAATCAGCCAATCAGATTGAGCTCGCATTCTATTGGCTGTTCCGATCAGCCAATAGAATGCGAGCTCAATCTGATTGGCTGATTGGATCAGCCAATCGGATTGAACTTGAATCTGATTGGCTGATTCCATCAGCCAATCAGATTTTCCTACCTTAATTCCGATTGGCTGATAGAATCCTATCAGCCAATCGGAATTGAGGGGACGCCATCTTGGATGACGTCCCTTAAAGGAGCCGTCATTCGTCGTAGTCCGTCGGTGAAGAAGGTGGTTCCGCGTCGGCGGAAGGAAGATTCAAGACCCGGCTTGGAAGATGACTTCGCCCGGATAGAAGACCTCTTCAGCGCCTCTTTGAAGATGACATCGGCCGGATCGAAGACTTCTTCAGCGCCGCCTGGATGATGACTTCATCGGATGGAAGATTTCTTCAGCGCCGCTTGGAGGATTAACTTCTTCCGCTCCGGATGTCCTCTTCAGTTCCATCGGTGGCTCGGCTGAGTGAAGACGACTCAAGGTAGGATGATCTTCAGGGGATTAGTGTTAGGTTTTTGTAAGGGGGGTTTGGGTTAGATTAGGGGTATGTGGGTGGTGGGTTTTAATGTTGGGGGGGGTTTGTATTTTTATTTTACAGGCAAAAGAGCTGAACTTTTTGGGGCATGCCCCCACAAATGGCCCTTTTAAGGGCTGGTAAGGTAAAAGAGCTTTGAAATTTATGTAATTTAGAATAGGGTAGGGATTTTTTTTATTTTGGGGGGGTTTGTTATTTTATTAGGGGGCTTAGATTAGGTGTAAGTAGCTTAAAATTGTTGTAATATTTTTAACATGTTTGTAACTTAATTTTTTATTTTTTGTAACTTAGCTTTTTTTATTTTTTGTACTTTAGTTAGTTTATGTAATTGTATTTCATTGTAGTTCTTGGTAGGTAGTTTATTTAGTTAATTTAATGATAGTGTAGTATTAGGTTTAATTGTAACTTAAGTTAGGATTTATTTTACAGGTAATTTTGTATTTCTTTTAGCTAGGTAGTTATTAAATAGTTAATAACTATTTAATAACTATTCTAACTAGCTAAAATAAATACAAAGTTACCTGTAAAATAAATATAAATCCTAAGATAGCTATAATATAATTATTAATTACATTGTAGCTATCTTAGGGTTTATTTTACAGGTAAGTATTTATTTTTAAATAGGAATAATTTATTAAAGTATAGTGTAGTGTTAGGTGTAATTGTAACTTAGGTTAGGATTTATTTCACAGGTACATTTCTCTTTATTTTAGCTAGGTAAGCTATTAAATAGTTAATAACTATTTAATAGCTATTGTACATGGTTAAAATAAATTGAAAGGTACCTGTAAAATAAAAATAAATCCTAAGATAGCTAGAATATAATTATTATTTATATTGTAGCTATATTAGGGTTTATTTTAAAGGTAAGTATTTAGTTTTAAATAGGATTCATTTAGTTAATAAGAGTTAATTTATTTAGATTTATTTAATTAATATTTAAGTTAGGGGGCGTTAGGGTTAGGTTTAGGGGTTAATAATTTTATTACAGTGGCGGCGGCGTAGTGGGGGGCAGGATAGGGGTTAATAAATTTATTATAGGTGGCGACGGTGTAGGGGGGGCAGATTAGGGGTTAATAAATGTATTATAGGTGGCGACGGTGTAGGGGGGGCAGGATAGGGGTTAATACATTTAATATAGGTTGCGGCGGGTTCAGGGAGCGGCGGTTTAGGGGTTAATACATTTATTATAGTTGCGGTGGGCTCCGGGAGCGGCGGTTTAGGGGTTAATATGTATAGAGTAGCTTGCGGTGGGCTCCGGGAGCGGCGGTTTAGGGGGTAATAACTTTATTTAGTTGCGGCGGTGTAGGGGGGGGTCAGATTAGTGGTGTTTAGACTCGGGGTACATGTTAGGGTGTTAGGTGTAGACAGCTCCCATAGAAATCAATGGGATGTCTGTCAGCAGCGAACTTGTACTTTCGCTATGGTCAGACTCCCATTGATTCCTATGGGATCCGCCGCCTCCAGGCTGGCGCTTTGAAAACCAGGTACGCTGGGCCGTAAAAGTGCCGAGCGTACCTGCTAGTTTTTTGATAGCTAGCAAAAGTAGTGAGAATGTGCCGCACTTGTGTGCGGAACATCTGGAGTGACGTAAGAATCGATCTGTGTCGGACTGAGTCCGGCGGATCGAAGCTTACGTCACAAAATTCTACTTTTGCCGGTCTCGAGCCTTTGATAACTAAGGCGTATCAGCCTCGCCACAAATACGCTGCGGAATACGCAGCGTATTTGAGGTTGACGGCTTGATAACTAGGCCCCATAATGTTATCTTGACTCTTTTTACCATTTTTAATTTCTATTATTTTCTCTCTTCTCTTATTGTGATTAAGTCTGTAGATTCTTCTCCCATGTTTTACTGTCATAATATTTGGGTCCATCTGACATGCCCCCCATGGAATTACAGTCCTTGACATGCCCCTCATTGAATTCAATTCCTTGATATCCAAGTGGTATAAATGAATCAGAATGTTGCATAGCCCCTCCTAGTGTACTTGCACACTTACCTTTCAAATCCAAAATTCCAATCTAGTACATAGAGGATCACTAGAGATCATATCTATATTCCAACCAGTATATAGAGTATCATATCTATATGACTGACAGGTCATTTTTAGGGCTTGTAATGATTTTCTACAATAAGTAAGAAGATCGTTGTCGTTTTCCTAACAAGATTACGCAGTTATTAACAAATATATCCCTGATAGGCATCCTATCACCATTGCCCTAACAGTACATTATACTGAAATATGAGATATATTTACTAGTATCGCAGTGAGATACCGACACAACATTTAAACATTAAGCCGATCGCTCTTTTCATATGTTTGTATGGTAACAGATATGAGATGAAGGAATGGCAACTTTGTAAGCTCCTGCATTATCAATTTATTGTGTCCTATCTAGGGAAATAGGATTAAGTAATGTGCATATGAGTGACAGATCGTTCTTCACTTATGGTCTGTGAAAAGTCCTTATACAATTATGTCTTATGTAATTTTAATGACAATAGAAATATGAAGTCTCACTTTGACACACTTAATCGTAATTAAGGATAATACGATAACATTATCATCATTAGATGTATCCCTGTGAGGTATCCAATCAGGTTCCATCTGATCACACACCTTCCTGTGAGGTCTCCAATCAGGTTCCATCTGATCACACACCCTCCTTTAACCACCAATAGCGTTGTTTGTTTTTTGCCGTGACGTCACGACCAATAGATGAAGCCGAAAATCGGCACAATCCGACTTATAGTTGTATGGCACTAAAACTGTGCCCTGATTGTTTGGGAGAATTAGTCTTTCAGGGTCATATGATTCAGGCACACACCACAAAAATTGGCCTGATAGATATACAAAAAGGTGTATAATTATCTGGTGATATCTGTCAAACCGGAAGTGACGTCACGTCTTTGGGCGATAAAGAATGTCAACTCGTTCTACTATGCATTGAACAACTTTAACTTTAAACAATCTCTGTTGTCTAATGTGATTAGTGCAAAATCTTCTTAGATTAAAATATATTAAGATAATAAGTTTTACATCCGAAAACCGGAAGTTCTATACAGAACACTTCCGGTCAATTAACCTCTTCACACTATATAAGGCTACCAGGTAATCCAATACTCCAATCTTGATAAAGGCCTAAGAAGGGCCGAAACGTGTAGACTGAGTATTGGTAAGCCTAATTTCATTTATATACCACTGTTTGAAAGATATCTGCACTATATACTTTTATATTTTTAGGTGGATATCGTTTTTGCCACGCTTCTCTACTCCATCTGTGGGCCCAGCATCTCTCTACACCACACACTCACGGATATAGCAACACCTGACATATTAGGATTCCGGGTGATTATTTTTTTATAATTTTTTATATATTTTTTCACATTTTTTCATATCATTTTTTCATATCATTTTTTCACAGAGGAATTATTTTTCACAGAAGTGTGTTTGAATTGTTCATTTGTTTTATCTTTTCCACTAATGCACTAACACAATGCATTCACTTACCGGATTTCTTTAAGACATTTTTTGACCACTGATTTTACAGGATTTATTCTGAAGGAACAGATTGCATGTTTTTTTGGACACTGACCATATCTAATTTGGCTTTTGGAATTGTTTTTGAACTGACACTCTTATTTTTATATACCCACATAAGGTCTGTTATTTCAATTTATTTCTGTCCACTTTTGGTTGGGCCCAAGCCTCAGTCGACCATTCATTTATCCATGTTATCATTGAATGTAATTTTTACTCTTTGGTTTCAAATTTCTACTGTTTTTATCATTGTAATCTGATTATTGTGCAATTTTTTGTTTTTATACTAATATTATATTAACTTCCTGGATCCATGATTATTGTACTCATTGTTATGTATATAAGGTTATATTAAAATAGTGATTTTATATTATTATCATTGTCTTTTCGCTGATAAATCCCTTTGCCTCCGGTTGGTCAGGCGCTTGGGGGACTACCATTTTTTACCAAGATTGTTTAAAGGACAGATCGATGAAGTTCTTGATTGGGCCTTTGAGAATGGATAGCTCTATAAACAAGAGAGAGGGTTTATGAAGGTGGAACATCCACGTATACCAGCATTCTATACGTTACCAAAAGTTCACAAAAATCCCACTAGTCCCCCAGGAAGACCTATAACGTCATCTATAGGATCTCTACTACAGCCCATTGCAATTTTCCTGGATAACATCCTACAGCAGGGGTGTCCAAACTTTGCTCTCCAGAGGTTTTGGAACTACATTTCCGATGATGCTCAGCCAGCATTTTATCTAGCTGAGCATCATGGGAAATGTAGTTCCAAAACCTCTGGAGAGCAAAGTTTGGATAACCCTGTCCTACAGCCATTTGTACGAAACATGCCCTCATTCCTTCTGGATTCCATCAACCTAATTAAGGAAATAAAGTTGCTTCCCAAAATTGAAGAACCAATTATTTTGGTAACATTAGACGTTGTAAGTCTATACACTGCTATTCCACATGGACAAGGCATTTTAGCTACTCAGAAACAACTGAATAGGTACCCATACGTGGGACCACCTGTGGAATTGATTCTAGAATTGTTGGAACTGTGTCTAAGTAGGAATTACTTTAAATTCGAAAAGTCATTTTATCTACAACTGAAGGGAACGGCGATGGGGTCTAACATGGCCCCATCGTATGCCAATTTATTTATGGCTGAGTTCGAGGAGAGGGATACTGACCTATTTAAGCACCAGCACATTAAGTACTTCAGATGGTACATAGATGATTTGTTCATTTTATGGTCAGGTTCGGAATCTGAATTGGATAATTGGTTTCAAAGTTTAAATGCTGCCTCCTCTGATCTACAATTTAAAATGACCAAGAACTCTATATCCGTGGACTTCCTGGATTTAAGAATATTCCTAGAAGCTGGAATTTTGTGTACTACACTATTTAAAAAAGAGACAGATAGGAACTCACTATTGGAAGCAACAAGTTGCCATCCACCATCTCTAAAGAATACCCTACCTATCTCCCAAATTAAGAGGGTTATCAGAAATAAAAACAAGCAGGATTGTGCACAACAGCAGCTTGGGGAGATGAAAGCAAGATTTATCCAGGGGGGCTATCGAGAGAAACACATTGATGAACATTTGGGACAATTTGTCTCGATGACACAGGACACAGCCTTGCAGACTACAACATCAAAGAAGGAAAAACAAAAGAATGATTCTCTCTACCACGTATACTACGGATAAATACATTCTACAACAGTTGGTAAAAAAGAACTGGAATATAGTAGAGAGTGATAAGAGTTTACCGTTCAAAGGTGTCACTCACACCCAGGTGGGATACAGAAGATCTAGATCCCTACGGGACATTTTAGTAAAAGTGGATCCTGTTCAAAGCTACAACAAAATGAACTGGCTGCAAACAACTAAACCTGGGTGTTATAAGTGTGTCGGGTGCACTACGTGCAACGGCCTTTCCAATGCTAAGTTTTTTACCCACCCTACTACTAATCACAGATACACTATCCGACATAGAGTAACCTGCACGACTACACATATTGTGTATCTGTTGCATTGTCCGTGTGGGTTATTCTATGTCGGAGAGAGTATTGATGATCTCTGAAACCCGTATGGCCAATCATCGCGCAGCCATTCGGTTAGCCATAAAGAATAAGGGGTCTGAACAGCCCGTGGCAAGGCATTTCGCATTGAAGGGCCATACGGTGGTGGACCTGAGATATGTGATCATAGACCACATTCCACCCTTAATGAGGGGAAGTGATACCTCTATGAACGTATGGTCTATGATTACGGCTATGCATTGCCGAAACGCATAAGACCGGTTTGATTCTTTTTCCCCTTGTGGCATGGTACCGATGTACTTTTTAAACTGATTACAATAAAGCCTTGTTTTTACCTTTCCAACATGAGGTGATTCGCGTTGGACTTTTTTTCTTCTCTTACTTTCCTTCTTGCTCCTCTTCCGTGTTTATTATCTCAACTCAACCATCTCTATTTACTTTTCTTTATCCACCATTAATTCCTCTCTGCCCTGCTTTTTGTCTCATTGCTCCTGCCCATGATTCTAACTTTCAACTGTTTAAGTTCCCCTCATAGGTGTTCTGCCATCTTCCTCCCATCTCCCTGTTAATACATATTATCTGCTGTTCATAAGATCCACAATTTTGGATCACATCTGCACCATTTTTTGGTGGTGAGGTTTATGTGTGAATCCTCCACTGTTACCCTTCAATTTGAATAGTCATTTAATTAGCAATAATAAGAACCAGGCTAGTCAGTCCATCTTCAATAATTGCAATAATTAGATTTACGGAGGCAGCCATTATTTCCTCACAGTCAAGGCTGTCTGGAAGGTTTGCATTACATCAATCGCAGCCAATAAACATGATGGATGGAAAAGGTACACATTATGCAAATGGAAACAGAAAGCTATCTTTTCCTCATGGTAAACCCAGAAGTTTCAAGTCATACTGAGGTGGACCAACTGGCCCCATTGCTTTAATGGAGGGGACATGGGAATCCACAGGTTCTAAACTGGTAGTTGCATATTAATTACAGGGGTTAGAGTTGTGGAACTCAGTTTTAGTTAACTGGTATAAAGTCTATTAATATAACTGACCTTGAATTTGCCTTGAAACCCTTTCTTAGTTAATTATTTATAACAGTCAATATGGGTACAACTAAACTTACACACTATAGAGGTAGGTATTTTAACATCTTTTTTCCAGGGCCAGGGTGACCATGGCATTCCTCATCCCCTATACATACTAATATTTAGTGTTTGCTTGTTTACTGTATACAGCTACCTGGTTGTAAAAAGGAAAAAAACAATGGGCATTCTCTTACCTTTGGAGATAAACGTATTCTGTACAAGGTATACAGTTACACTGTATTCTACACCTCTATGATTACAATTTTAAAAGCTACATGCGTATGTATTATGTTAGTTTTCTGAATAATATAGTTTACAGTTAGTTTCCAAGCAGGTCTACATTTTTCCAACATGAATGGGGTTATGTGACAATCATTTTGACAGAGCCATCTGGTACATTCGAACCTTGAGGTTAGGTTTAGGAACAAGCAACCTACTACAATAAGTTTTTATAAATATTAGATTTTCATTTTTTACAACTTGATATCACAATTTACAACCACAGACTAGTTTAGGCAACTGACTTTACAAGGTGCATGAAATATGTGTATGACTATGTGTGTGTATATATATATATATATATATATATATATATATATATATATATTCTAATGTTTTATTTTAATAATCTTGTTTTATGTGCAGTTCCAAAATTGTATTGTGAAATTTAAAATATAGAAATATATGTACTACACTATACACATACGACCCTTTTCGGGTGTGCATACATATATAATATTAGTGGTACATAATCCCCAATTTAACCAACCAGCTTAATAGAAACACCCACACAACCACCTACGGGCGCGGCCCCTTTAAGACAGTCTCAGCCCTCGGGCGTTGTCACGTGACAAGCCCTTTGTCCGGACATTCGGGTGGCGGAAGCAGCACCGGGGAACCCTAAAGCGGGTGAGAGGACGGTGAACGGACAGCCGGCGAAGAGAACATCCTTGGGTAAACAAACAGCGTTGGGAAATATTTTTAAGGTGACCCTGTAGGGCGGTGACCCGAGAACGGGCGGGCGTACTGAGAATGTATGAGTTTATTATCTTAGCAGCTGTTATACGACCTTTATTGCTACTAAGGCAGATAACACAATTTATGTTATATAGGGTGATTTGTCGCCCATCGGGTGTGTGCACAATTAAACATGTGTACCCACAGCCCAAGCGGTACTAATGCACCCGTTATATAGGTTTCCTATCTAGCTGGATTTTAATAGTCACGGTATCTGGCATTGCCACTCCCGGTATGGCTTTGAACGGCTGAGTTGTATCTGTCCAATCAGATGTCACCGTAAGAAAAGGTGTAAGCACACCTTAAATGGCATATAGCGGAACCAATCAGAAGCTTCCGACAGGTTAGCCTATTTACCGGGAGAGAGAACTGCCAATCAGGGAACGTTTTGTATGTATAGTTTCTGCCTCATACGTAACTGACAGACAGTGCAACCAATAGGGACGTTGTTATCAGATACTAATTTTGTATATAATTGCTTGCTTGTCGGATCTATCTGAAACTGTCACTGTGGTGTGTGCTGTCTAGTCTAGCAATTTCTCCTCAGTCAAATTTCTTAATCTCTAACACTCCGTTTTTAACCACTTTTTTTTTCCTTCAGCAGAACAAGCCCTTTTAGAATACATATACAGTGTGTGTGTGTGTATTTATGTGTATATATATATATATATATATATATATATATATATATATATATATATATATAAAAAATGCAATTTTAGTTTGTTTGGATGCAGTGTTATATAAAACCGTAATTAAACCATTTTCTTGCAGCAATAAACAGATAAGTGATATAACACCTTGTATGCCTGTAATACATTGTACAGTCAAATTTCTTAATCTCTAACACTCCGTTTTTAACCACTTTTTTTTTCCTTCAGCAGAACAAGCCCTTTTAGAATACATATACAGTGTGTGTGTGTGTATTTATGTGTATATATATATATATATAGGCTTACCAGAAGTCCCACTTTTACTGGGATTGTCCCGGTTTGGAGGCGCTGTCCCAGTGTCCCACCCAGTTGTTCATTCTGTCCCAGTAGGGTTGCCACCTCCAGGTTTCAAATCATGTGTCCAGGTTTCAGACCACCTGAAACCTGGACACATTATTCAAAATGACTGGACTGTGGCTCTCCAGCATAGTTGGATGCTGGTACTTTGTTACATACAGCCCTGCTTAGCTTAACGTTCGTGTCCTTCAAAGTTTACATTTAGTAATACAGGCTGAGTGAGCAGCATAGGGTTTTTTTATTTTATAGTACTACTTGGTTTATTTTTCTAAGAATTTAACACCCCCCCGACCCCTGGTGACATTACCGGTAATACACCTTTAGGGGAATCATATGGGTATGACCAGGAAGTACAGACAGGCAGGATTTTTGGCGTGGATCTTGCTTTACTTCATGCAGGATAGCATTTTGGCTGTAATCTTCCTGCATTATGGTATAGAGTAGCCTCTTAAACAGCTTTAGCAGGTACGTGTTTCTTTTTTACTTTCATTCAATGTTGTATTTATGCCTTATCAGTTTTTGGCTCTGTTCCTTAATTAGACACATAAAACACATATTACACTGCAGATAATAAATTGTGAAATTGATAATTATGAAAGTGATAATTATGCTTGATGTTTGGCATTATTTAGAATCTGAGATTTAGATTAATGATTTATTTGCCATGACAACGTAATTGTGCCTTTTTCACTAGGGGGTGGTGTTATGGTCTATTTAAACTGTGTGATTCACTTGTTTGACTGAGGAAGGGTAGAGCATCCACGAAACATTACACACATAAAAGCTACTACTTTAAAAGGACCGGTAATTGCCACGCCCCCTTGACCACGCTCCTGACCACACCCCCACTGGCACCGCCCCAGGTGGTCCCAGTTTCACCTCTAAAAATGATGGTAAGCCTATATATATATATATATATATATATATATATATATATATATATAAAATGCAATTTTAGTTTGTTTGGATGCAGTGTTATATAAAACCGTAATTAAACCATTTTCTTGCAGCAATAAACAGATAAGTGATATAACACCTTGTATGCCTGTAATACATTGTACAGTGCTATTTTTACCCCGTTTATGTAAGACACATACAATGGTTTCAACACAGTAGAAGTAGTGACCTTTTTGTTGTTAGTATTACTACTTCATAAATTATTTGCACCATCTAGTGTTAAAGTGAAGGTAAAGTTTTACCTAACTCTATACACAAATTAATTATTCACAGTTTAAACAATATTATCGCTAACTTACTTTCCCCAAACAATTATATATTTATATAGTAAACATGTTTTATATTTCCCTACCGTGCCGCTCCTGACTCCTCCCATCAGTAATTTCCTTATTTCTGACTGAAATCCTGAATGACATATAGAGCAGTCCAATCCGCTCTATATCTGTCTCTAAAGCGCGTTCATGAGGATACAACGAACTGCGCATGCGAATAGAGTCGTCTACTGTTAGCAATGCACATGCAGTAATCCTCCTTTTTTCACAAAGCGCAGGCGTCATTCCTCTCAGCTATAGATACAGTATATTAAATTTATATATCAAAGTGTAATTAATATAAGTATTATATATGATCAATTAAATTGAAGAAAGTGTTAAAATTGAATCAGTCCGGATTTGACCCTTTGCGATTGTTGCCGTTTAAAGAAAGCATCCTAAATACATTTGCAATAAGCATGCGCGAAACGGGAGCACGCTTGTCTTACAAGACTACTAACAAATTCTAAACGCATGCGCAGATCATCCAGGAGCCGGATGACGTAGATTGACGGCCGCCTAACGGCCAGGTTTTCAATTGGTTGATAAAAAAACGTGACCTGCAAGAATAATGAAGAAGAAAACACTGGGTTGAATTTACGGCTAGAAAAAAGGTAAGTATAAACGGCGAAAAATCACTTTATACTTCTAATTAAAAAAACTGATGACTGAAAGTACCATTCATTTAGGGGGACAAGTAAAAATAGATAATGAGAAATAGCGAACTTTACCTTCACTTTAATAAAATAGAGCAGTCATTATCGTAAGTTATTAGTATTTGGTCTCTTTGTATTCCAGCTTTTCTGCTGAAGCCTCACTCCACATGTGGCTAAATTACACCAGAATGAGTGACAGCATGCAAAGTAATTCAATGCATGAACAGTGTCACTTTTTTCTGTGATCATATGAAGAATTGAGTCATTGGTGGTCTCCAAAAAATTCAAAAGTAAAACAGAAACAAAATTTATGCTTACCTGATAAATTTCTTTCTTTCCAGGCATGGAGAGTACATGATTTCATTCCAATTACTAGTGGGATATTCAACTCTTGGCCAGGAGGAGGCATAGAGCACCTCAGCAGAGCTTTTAAGTGTCACTTCCCTTACCCATAATTCCCAGTCATTCGGCCAAAGGAAAATGAAAAAAGATAATAAATGGGTATAGAGATGCCTGAGGTTTATACCAGAAATTTGCAGTCTTAAATGTAAATAAGGGCGGGTCGTTGACTCTCCATGCCCGGAAAGAATTTTATCAGGTAAGAATACATTTTGTTTTCTTTCCTATGGCATGATTTCATTCCAATTACTAGTGGGAACCAATGCCCAAGCTAGAGGACACAGAATGAAAGGTAGGGAGAACAAGACAGGCAGACCTAAACAGAAGGCACCACCACTTTAAAAATTTTCTCCCAAAGGAAGCCTCCGACAAGGCAAAAGTATCAAACTTGTAGAATTTGGAAAAAGTATGCAATGAGGACCAAGTGGCAGATTTACTCCACAGATGCTTCATTCTTGAAAGCCCAGGAAGAAGAGACAGCCCTAGTGGAATGACCAGTAATTCTCTCAGGAGACTGATGTCCAGCTGTCTCATATGCTAATTGGATAACACTTCTCAACCAGAGAGAGCAAAAAACGCACAGGGCAGTAGACTGCCGAAAATCTTTAGTTGCTTGTAGATAAAATTTTAGAGCACGCACAACATCCAGGTTGTGTAACAGACGTTCCTTCTGAGAAGGAGGATTCAAACAAAAGGAAAGGACAACAATTTCTTGATTGATGTTGTGATCCAATACCACTTTGGGAAGAAACCCCAATTTAGTACGAAGGACCGCATTATACACATGAAAAATAAGGTAAGGGGAATCGCACTGCAGAGCCGAAAGCTTGAAAACTCCGTGAGCAGAAGAAATAGCAAGTAGAAACAAAACCTTCCACAATAACAACTTAATATGTACTGAATGCATAGGTTCAAACGGAGCCAGCTGCAAAACTTTAAGAACAAGGTTAAGGCTCCAGGGAGAAGCAACAGGTTTAAACACAGGCCTGATTCTGACCAAGGCCTAAACAAAAGATTGAACATCTGGCAAATCAGACGTGTGTGCAAAAGAATAGACAGTGCAGAATTCTGACCCTTCAGAGTACTGACTGAAAAACCTTTCTCCAGGCCCCCTGAAGAAAGGACAGAATGCGAAGAATCCTCACCCGACTCCAAGAGAAATCCTTCGTTTGGCACCAATAACGGTATTTACGCCATACCTTGTGATAACTCTTACGAGTAACAAGCTTATGAGCCTGAAGCATAGTATCAATGACCTCAGAAAAACACACTAGGCATTCAATCGCCAAGCAGTCCGCTTGAGAGAATCTAGATTTCGGTGGAGGAAGGGACCCTGAAGTAGAAGGTCCTTCCTGTCAGTATATGGCCGGGTTATATTACAATTTATTTTATAATTATTCTTTAAAACAAACCCCCAATAAAATGCATATACAAAACAATTAAAATCAATATTTTATTCTTAAATTCTTTATATTAAAGTTATAAACACATTGAATTATATTTATAGAAACCAGATATGAATCAAACTATACAAGCTTAAACTGTTACAATATTCTATACAAAGATTATAAAAATATACCTTTACAAATTACCTTATTCACAATGAGCACATTAAAATACCACAATAAAATACCAGAATCTTCTGTTATTAACCAATAACTCTAGCTCAATGCTCAATATGGATTACCAAGTTACTATGCTTAATTAATAACTACCAGTAATTTAATCACAATAACCAGTTTATGTACAGTTCTGAAAGAGTTCACTATACTAACTGACTTGTAAATCTGGAGTGTAAAACCCTGCCTAGTAAATCAATTATTTAGCAATAATGACTAGTTAAGACTACACAGGACTATAGATATAACTTAAAATACAAATTGTGCCCTTTTAAAATTACTAACTGCAATCTAGTTGTAATTACCAATTACCTTTGATTAAAATTATATATATATATATATATATATGGGGAGTGGCTAAGAAGCGGCCATGATCGGTCGCTTTTCATGAAGCTCCTGGGGCTATCTCTCTATTTTACTAGTTATACGGTGTTTATCTCATACTCTACCTAAAGAGATTCTACATCGACAACCCATGTATATGGTGTGGTACAGAATTATATCTGAGGACTTTACTTTTGAGTAGATTACACCACTTCGACTATTACTTTGCATAACTAACCGGGTAAAGAGACGGCCTGTAATTCTGTAATTTACTATCTAACCCCCCCCCCTTTTTTTCCGGGTACAACGGGCTTACCTAACTATTGAATCGCAGGATGGAGGATTTCCAAACGACTCTCACAGCATTGCTACTTGATCTAGGTCGGAAGATGGATAGCGGGTTTGCCGAACTTAAAGCCTGCATGTTAGAGGCCCGCTTAAAAGATGGCGCCCAACGACCTCCGTGATCTGAGTACAATACCACTGAACTATTTGAGGATCACCCTCTCATGAAACAGACCTTAATTGCCCGACCTGAAGAGTGTGGGCAAGCTCCGGACGCTAATAAGACAGAAACCCATGTAAGCAACTCAGTAGCGTCTACTATAGCCCATCCACACCGCTCTCATTCAGTTTCGAGAGAGACCTGGAAAACGAGTGCCACTTTACTCCCAGACAAGGTACACCCGATACGCTCCCATCTACCCTCCTCCTCCTTCACCTTAACCCTAAACGAAGAGATGTTACTCACTCTCTCACCTCCGGTGTTCTGGTCGGGGGATGCGGCCGGCTCCCGCGCGGGGCACCCAGAGCTTCAGAAATATATGGCTCCAGAGTTTTCAAGTGAGCGAGAAGGAACTTTAACATCTGTCTCTATAAGTCGGAGCATAACAGAGACCTCCCTGGTTCCTTTGTTGGTTATGGATGTTACTGTTAACGAAGAAGGTGATCTATGTCACAGTTGGTTTGATCTGGATAATAGCAAGGAGTGGGGCCTCCATAGGAGCGGTTTAAACCTGAATCGCACTAGCATAGGTTGACTGCAGAAAGGATTTTATTGTGCACAACAGACATATAATTAAATGTGTATCCCTGAACGTTAATTTCTACACCTGCTT
Source organism: Bombina bombina (assembly GCF_027579735.1). NCBI lineage: Eukaryota > Metazoa > Chordata > Amphibia > Anura > Bombinatoridae > Bombina > Bombina bombina. Next base: position 624,141,484 of record NC_069501.1, read on the forward strand.
GCACAACATTATGTGTTTTTTTCTTTTTTTGTTATTGGTTGGTTGTGGATCTGACTTGTCTTGGTTATGCTGTGGGATCACAGACAGCCTCCTAATATGAAGACATATCTCTACACTTAAGTCCAACATGGGGGGATTACTGTAGTATAGTTTATATGTAGCACTAGTTGTATATACTAAATACAAAATTAATAATGCTATGAGATACATAGATAGTTCCTCTAAATCCCTACACACTCATTATTTTTAGGATGTACCACTAGAAATAACCTAGAGAGGCACCCTTAGATCCCCGTTACTACTTGGTCTCTAAATTTTATGGGAATAATTATAGTGAAGTGTTTCATTGCTCACATTAATAGTTTAGGGATATTGCACACTTGCCCTAAGAATTTAGATAGGCTAGACACAAGCTCCCTTTATACTATGTTATGCCCGCTGCACATTAGCCCGCCAATGTCTTTTACAGTTAATATTTGTTGAGTTTATGGTTGACATCTGTTCTTGATTTATGGTATTAACACAGTGGTTTTGTAATATTGAAATATACTTTGAGCGGTGTTACCCCCTATAGGATACGGTATTTACGTTCCAGCATGAAGTTTCTATTGCTTAGATATATGCCTGCAATCATATATTCCCCCATAGTCAATTGATTTCAGCACCTAATTAAGAACTAACGTAGTCTTGTTATATGGCGGGATCGCAGACAATAGCATACCATGAAGACATATCTCCTCACATAAGTTTTTAATGGGGGGGAATACTGTTGTAACTATAAAGGTTATACATAGCTCTAGTTGAATATACTACATACATCATTTATAAAGTTACGGCATTTATAGATAATTTTTCCAAATCCCTTCACACATCTATTATTTTTTATGACGCACCATTAAAACTAATTGACTGAGACTCCCTTAGCTCCCAGCTACTAATTGGTTTCTTTATTTTAGGGGAACTCTTACAGTGAGATGTTACATGACTCATATTAATAGATTAGAGGTATCACACACATGCCCTAAGATTGTAGGAATCCTAGATACAAGCTCCTGCTGTGCTGTCATGCATTTTGTACATTAGCCCTTCACTGTCTTTTACAGTCAAAACGTGTTACGTAGGTAATCTGCATATGTTTTGATTTATGATGTCAAAATGGTGGTTTATAATCCTGATATATACTTGGGGTAGTCCCACCCTCTATGGATTGGGGTGCTTTCGTTCCAACATGAGGTTCTTACTATTTGAAGAAATGTCTGCAATTATATATTACCCCATAGTCCCTTGATTTCAGCACCTAATTAAAGACATAGCCCAATATATGTTCAGTATACCCTGGATGAGTATCTCATTTTGTAAATTTAACCCTCAGGGGTAACCCCTAGATGCCTTAACGCCACGCAACTTTTAAAACCCCTACCATTTAATGTCCCCCTCCTTGCAAGCTTGATAATATAGATTTAGAAGTTTGAGACATCTATCTTTTGTAATTCGCTGCAATACTGTGACTCCCCTTAGAAGCTACTAGTGAATTCTAAGATCTGCTATTTATGTTTTCTCACTGTGGTATATTATGCACAATCATAAAGAAAGATTTATTCTCATTAAGAGTTTTATCAGTTTGCATACATCTCTGCCCTATTGACCTCCCATTTAAACTTCCTCCTTACCCACTTAGTTGGGTATGGTTCTAAATATGTATATGCCCTCTACTTAGGAATAATACGGGAAAATACTCCATCCTGCCTCTAATATTGAGTAAAGCATTATTAGAACCCGAGCCCCTTCCCTACTCTCTCACAGAGCAGCTCTTGACTGCTGACACTCCCCTCCCCTCCTACTTTTAATATCTAGGTCCAAAAGTGACCATTCCATAAGCCAATCCTCTCCTTTTAGTTTACTTTGCTTTTCATAGGTCCAAAAGTGACCTCTAATATCATAAGAGGAATCAAGAGTAGAAATAATAAAAAATAGAGGTTCTTAATAATTCATTGCAATACTGTTCTTATGTATAACAAGCTATTTGTAAGTATTATCTACTTCTGTTATTTCTGTGTTATGAGATTGCATTCATTCTGTATTTTGCATACAACCTCATTATAAAATATAATTTATATATATATATATATATATATATATATATATATATATATATATATATATATATATATAAAATCTCAGCAATCAAATCAAAGCACTCACTGATCTTCTGACATCAAAAGAGAAGAATTTTTATTAAGTGACGTTTCGGAAACCTTTAGCATCCCTTCTTCTGACAAACACAAAGTGCAAATGAACAAACTTATAAAGGCCTACAAATCCCTCCCCCAAACAAACTCCAATCACAGGAGTACGTGTGCAAAACTAAAGGACTAAACCATACTGAAAGCTTAAAAATATTCTTTCACAAATATGATAAACATAAACTTTAGTGTGTATATAGTGAAAAGTGACCATCTAGTGATGTGTAATAATCTTAGTATAATCAAATGTGTGAAAAAATAGTGAAAAGGCACTGATCCTACCCTCAGTTAACGTCTCAAACTGCAAAATGTCCCCTCAGTAGGTGAATAGAATGTTCCAAAGTAATTGCACCAAATCCTACCGCCCCTCTCTCCTGATAGGCCAAACAATCCCTGTTGTCATGGTCACGTTTACAGCTACAGCACGTAATCACTCACATCTCCAGATCGCATCAAGGATCGGCCACAAATGCACTAAACCACTCTGTCTAAACCATGTCATCTGTATAACTTTGGCATCAAATTGACATTGGGGTGAACCGCACTGTTAATACAATTGTCAGTTCGTAGCTGCGAGTCAGAGCCCGCCCACTTCACATTCTGATAGGACACAAGGGCCACACACCTCTGTCCATGGGTTCAAATCACACACCCACACAAAAGCTCACTTGTCACAAATCGGATCGTCTGCAATGGCTTAACTTCAACTGCAATCATAAACCACAATTCCACACATAGAGAGCTCATCGCTTTACTCCTACACATGTACAAAACTCAAAGAGGCATATATACCGTAACTCATCGTTATTACAAGTCAGACCTCGCCCCCACATCAAGCTTCACATATCCCACATCGGACCTTTTTTAAAAAGACTACCTCCCCCAACAATCACAAAAAACAGATCCACTTTGAGTGCTCATCGCTCTGCTCCTACAGCTGTTAGTAACTCAGAGAAGCATATATATTGAAACACTAAGTTACTACGAGTCAGACCACGCCCCCTGTTATGTTTGCAAGCCACATCTCATTCCTCATAGGATAAAAGCCCTACACACCTCTGCAGCACACTTCAGACTGCCTTCAGAAGTATAACAACCAATTAAAACAGCAATCACAATTGTCAACAAACATATAAAAAAAGCTCATCATGCATTCCATACAGAAGTGAATGCACAGGACTCAAAACAAAAATGCAAAATACACATTTGACTTCTATTATATTTCTGAATTATACTTCTGAAGGCAGTCTGAAGTGTGCTGCAGAGGTGTGTAGGGCCTTTAGCCTATCAGGAATGAGATGTGGCTTGCAAACACAACAGGGGGCGTGGTCTGACTCGTAGTAACAAAGTGTTTCGATATATATGCTTCTCTGAGTTACTAACAGCTGTAGGAGAAGAGCGATGAGCTCTCTAAGTGGATGTTTTGCGGGATTGTTGCGGGAGGTAGTCTTTATAGACGGTCCGATGTGGGATATGAGAGGCTTGATGTGGGGGCGAGGTCTGACTTGTAATAACGATGAGTTATGGTATATATGCCTCTCTGAGTTTTGTACATGTGTAGGAGTAGAGCGAAGAGCTCTCTATGTGTGGACTTGTGGTTTATGATTGCAGACGATCCGATTTGTGACAAGTGAGGTTTTGTGTGGGTGTGTGATTTGAACCTATGGACAGAGAGGTGTGGCCCTTGTGTCCTATCAGAATGTGAAGTGGGCGGGCTCTGACTCGCAGCTACGAACTGACAAGGGACGGTTCCGGGTTCTTACAATTGTATTAACAGTGCGGTTCACCCCAATGTCAATTTGATGCCAGAGTTATACAGATGACATGGTTTAGACAGAGTGGTTTAGTGCATTTGTGGCCGATCCTTGATGCGATCTGGAGATGTGAGTGATTACGTGCTGTAGCTGTAAACGTGACCATGACAACAGGGATTGTTTGGCCTATCAGGAGAGAGGGGCGGTAGGATTTGGTGCAATTACTTTGGAACATTCTATTCACCTACTGTGGGGACATTTTGCGGTTTGAGACGTTAACTGAGGGGTAAGATCAGTGCCTTTTCACTATTTTTTCACACATATTTGATTATACTAAGATTATTACACATCAATAGATGGTCACTTTTCACTATATACACACTAAAGTTTATGTTTATCATATTTGTGAAAGAATATTTTTAAGCTTTCAGAATGGTTTAGTCTTAGTTTTGCACACGTCCTCCTGTGATTGGAGTTTGGGGGAGGGATTTGTAGGCCTTTATAAGTTTGTTCATTTGCACTTTGTGTTTGTCAGAGGAAGGGACACTAAAGGTCCCGAAACGTCACTTAATAAAAATTCTTCACGTTTGATGTCAGAAGACCAGTGAGTGCTTTGATTTGATTGCTGTTATATACTCCTTGATAGCACCCTGGCAGTTAAAGTACGGTGGTGAGAGTGCATGTACCAAGAACTTTGTGTGTGTATGTATATTATATATATATATATATATATATATATATATATATATATATATATATATATATATATATATATATACACCCAAATAACTAGATTAATGATTCAGCTTCAGAGTTTCTCCGATAAGTCCAATTTCACCTCATAAATTAAAAGAGGTAATTTTTGCAAGATGGATAAAAAAATTAGGCCCATATTGCTTTCTATAGACTGGATCCCAAGGCAACAGTTTGTCAGTCAAAATTCAGCAGCAGAATTTTTTTTTCTCTTGCCTGAGGGTTATATCACGCGATATAACCCCACCCCTTTTTATTCTACTCATCAGTAAAATTAGGATGATAGACCCTTCGGAAGCTTGTCCCTAACTGGTTATTTGGGAGACGCCTTCCTGATTGGCTACTGGGAAATTTCTTTTTCAACAGTCAAATGCCTTTTGGCTGTAATACTGGATTTAGGCCATCGGGGGCAGCAAAGACAGTTTGATTCAAATATTTCTAACAGTAAATACAGTTCATATATATATATATTTTTATTTAATATACCATATTTTCTAATATCAACAAGTTATATGTTCCATGTGTATTGGACCATATCATACCATTCATCCTGATTATTTTAATATGAAACATCAGTATTTTATTTATCATATTCTAGAAGATGTCTTAAAAGTTGTATTTTTATGAGGGACTAGTAGTATCAATCAATTAAATATATGTCTTGACTTATTCCGTATATCAGCTTATTTGATATACTGACATATATTTCCTTTCCTAGTCGCATCTCATCTAGAAATCTCATCTTCACATCAGTTCTTCCTGTAATGTTCACTAGATTTCTGGAAAACAAAGAAAAAACTAAATTTATGCTTACCTGATAAATTTCTCTCTCTTGTGGTATATCCAGTCCACTGATTCATCCATTACTTGTGGGATATTCTCCTTCCCAACAGGAAGCTGCAAGAGGATCACCCACAGCAGAGCTGTCTATATAGCTCCTCCCCTAACTGCCACCTCCCAGTCATTCGACCAAAGACAAGCAAGAGAAAGGAGAAACTATAGGGTGCAGTGGTGACTGTAGTTTAAAAATTTAAAAAACACCTGCCTTAAATGACAGGGCGGGCCGTGGACTGGATACACCACAAGAGAAATAAACTTATCAGGTAAGCATAAATTTTGTTTTCTCTTGTAAGGTGTATCCAGTCCACGGATTCATCCATTACTTGTGGGATACCAATACCAAAGCTATAGGACACGGATGAAGGGAGGGACAAGGCAGGCGCTTAAACGGAAGGCACCACTGCCTGTAAGACCTTTCTCCCAAAAATAGCCTCCGAAGAAGCAAAAGTATCAAATTTGTAGAATTTAGAAAAAGTATGAAGCGAAGACCAAGTCGCCGCCTTACAAATCTGTTCAACAGAAGCCTCATTTTTAAAAGCCCATGTGGAAGCCACTGCTCTAGTGGAATGAGCTGTAATTCTTTCAGGAGGCTGCTGGCCAGCAGTCTCATAAGCTAAGCAAATTATACTTCTTAACCAAAAGGAAAGAGAAGTTGCAGAAGCCTTTTGGCCTTTCCTCTGTCCAGAGTAGACAACAAACAATGCAGATGTTTGACGAAAATCTTTAGTAGCTTGTAAATAAAACTTTAAAGCACGAACCACGTCAAGATTGTGTAATAGACGTTCCTTCTTTGAAGAAGGATTACGACACAGTGACAGAACAACAATCTCCTGATTGATATTCTTATTAGATACCACCTTAGGAAGAAACCCAGGTTTGGTACGCAACACTACCTTATCTGCATGGAAGATCAGATAAGGGGAATCACACTGTAAGGCAGATAACTCTGAAACTATTCGAGCCGAAGAGATAGCTACCAAGAACATAACTTTCCAAGATAAAAGCTTGATATCTATGGAATGCAGAGGTTCAAACGGAACCCCTTGAAGAACCTTAAGAAGTAAATTTAAACTCCATGGCGGAGCAACAGGTTTAAACACAGGCTTGATTCTAACTAAAGCCTGACAAAACGCCTGAACGTCTGGAACATCCGCCAGACGCTTGTGCAAAAGAATAGACAGAGCAGAAATCTGTCCCTTTAAGGAACTAGCTGACAATCCTTTCTCCAATCCTTCTTGGAGAAAAGACAATATCCTGGGAATCCTGACTTTACTCCATGAGTAACCCTTGGATTCACACCAATGAAGATATTTACACCGTATCTTATGATAGATTTTCCTGGTGACAGGCTTTCGAGCCTGAATTAAGGTATCAATGACCAACTCGGAAAAACCACACTTTGATAAAATCAAGCGTTCAATCTCCAAGCAGTCAGACGCAGAGAAATTAGATTTGGATGTTTGAAGGGACCTTGAAGTAGAAGGTCCTGCCTCAGCGGCAGAGTCCATGGTGGAAAGGATGACATGTCCACCAGATCTGCGTACCAAGTCCTGCGTGGCCACGCAGGAGCTATCAAAATCACAGAAGCTCTCTCCTGCTTGATCTTGGCAATCAGCCGAGGGAGCAAAGGAAACGGTGGAACCACATAAGCCAGGCTGAAGGACCAGGGCGCTGCTAGAGCATCTATCAGCGCTGCCTGGGGATCCCTTGACCTGGACCCGTAGAGACGCCATGAGATCCAGATCTGGTTTGCCCCATAGTTGAATCAGCTGGGCAAATACCTCCGGATGGAGCTCCCACTCCCCCGGATGAAAAGTCTGCCGACTTAGAAAATCCGCCTCCCAGTTCTCTACTCCTGGGATATGGATAGCTGAGAGATGGCAAGAGTGAACCTCTGCCCATAGAATTATCTTTGAAACCACCAACATTGCCAGGGGGCTCCTTGTTCCCCCCTGATGGTTGATATAGGCTACAGTCGTGATGTTGTCCGACTGAAATCTGATGAACCTGACCGCAGCTAGCTGGGGCCAAGCCTGAAGAGCATTGAATATCGCTCTTAATTCCAGAATGTTTATTGGAAGGAGAGCCTCCTCCTGAGTCCACGAGCCCTGAGCCTTCAGGGAGTTCCCGACTGCACCCCATCCCAGAAGGCTGGCATCTGTCGTTACTATAGTCCAATCTGGCCTGTGGAAGCTCATCCCCTTGGACATATGGACCTGAGATAGCCACCAGAGAAGAGAATCCCTGGTTTCTTGATACAGATTTAGTAGAGGGGACAAATCTGTGTTATCCCCATTCCACTGACTGAGCATGCAAAGTTGCAGCGGTCTGAGATGTAGGCGGGCAAACGGTACTATGTCCATTGCCGCTACCATTAAACCGATTACTTCCATACACTGAGCCACTGAAGGACGAGAAGTGGAATAAAGAACACGGCAAGAGTCTAGAAGTTTTGACAATCTGGCTTTCGTTAGGTAAATCTTCATTTCTACCGAATCTATCAGAGTCCCTAGGAATGAAACTTTTGTGAGAGGTGATAGAGAGCTCTTTTCTTCGTTCACCTTCCACCCATGGGACCTCAAAAATGCCAGAACAATGTCCGTGTGGGACCTGGCAACTTGAAAAGTCGACGCCTGTATCAGAATGTCGTCTAAGTAAGGGGCTACTGCTATACCCCGCGGCCTTAGGACCGCTAGAAGGGACCCTAGAACCTTTGTAAAGATTCTTGGTGCCGTGGCCAACCCGAAGGGAAGAGCCACAAACTGGTAGTGCCTGTCTAGAAAGGCAAACCTGAGAAAAGGATGATGATCTTTGTGTATCGGGATGTGAAGATAAGCATCCTTTAGGTCTACGGTAGTCATATATTGACCCTCCTGGATCACAGGAAGGATGGTTCGAATAGTCTCCATCTTGAAGGATGGAACTCTGAGAAATTTGTTTAAGATCTTGAGATCTAAGATTGGTCTGAATGTTCCCTCTTTCTTGGGAACTACAAACAGATTTGAATAGAAGCCCTGACCCTGTTCCTCCTGCGGAACTGGGTGGATCACTCCCATAATTAGGAGGTCTTGAACACAATGTAAGAATGCCTCTCTCTTTATCTGGTTTGCAGATAAAAGTGAGAGATGAAATCTCCCTTTTGGGGGAGAGGTTTTGAATTCCAGAAGATAACCTTTGGACACAATTTCCAATGCCCAGGGATCCTGAACATCTCTTGCACAAGCCTGGGTGAAGAGAGAGAGTCTGCCCCCTAGTAGATCCGTTTCCGGATCGGGGGCTGCTCCTTCATGCTGCAGCAGGCTTTTTGGCCTGTTTCCCCTTGTTCCAAGCCTGGCTAGGTCTCCAGACCGGCTTAGACTGGGCAAAAGTTCCCTCTTGTTTTGTGTTAGAGGAAGTTGAAGCTGCACCCCTCTTGAAGTTTCGAAAGGGCCGAAAACTAGACTGTTTGGTCCTTAACTTGTTGGACCTGTCTTGAGGAAGGGCGTGACCTTTTCCTCCAGTGATGTCAGAAATGATCTCCTTCAGTCCAGGCCCGAATAGGGTCTGACCTTTGAAGGGAATGTTGAGAAGTTTAGACTTTGAAGTCACGTCAGCTGACCAGGATTTAAGCCATAGTGCCCTACGCGCCTGAATAGCAAAACCTGAATTTTTAGCCGTTAGCTTGGTTAAATGAACAACGGCATCAGAAACAAATGAATTGGCTAGCTTAAGGGCCCTAAGCTTGTCAATAATATCTTCCAACGGGGTTTCAACCTGTAGAGCCTCCTCTAGGGACTCAAACCAGAAAGCCGCGGCAGCAGTGACTGGGGCAATGCATGCAAGAGGCTGGAGAATAAAACCTTGTTGAATAAAAATTTTCTTAAGGTAACCCTCTAATTTTTTATCCATTGGATCTAGAAAAGCACAACTGTCCTCGACAGGGATAGTGGTACGCTTAGCTAGAGTAGAAACTGCTCCCTCCACCTTAGGGACCGTCTGCCATAAGTCCCATGTAGCGGCGTCTATAGGAAACATCTTTTTAAAAACAGGAGGGGGAGAGAATGGTACACCTGGTCTATCCCATTCCTTAGTAATAATGTCAGAAAACCTTTTAGGGATTGGAAAAACATCAGTGTAAGTAGGTACTGCATAGTATTTATCCAATCTACATAATTTCTCTGGGACTACAATAGTGTCAGTCATCCAGAGTTGCTAAAACCTCCCTGAGCAATACGCGGAGGTGTTCAAGCTTAAATTTAAATGTAGACATATCAGAATCAGGTTGAAGTATCTTTCCTGAATCAGAAATATCACCCACAGATTGAAGCTCCCCTGCTTCAGCTTCAGTATAATGTGAGGGTGTATCAGACATAGCTACTAAAGCGTCA